>NC_143011.1:3663975-3963975 GCF_061535395.1 Colias eurytheme | reverse complement strand
GCGCTGGCGCGCTCATTCGCGGCACCATTCGTCGCGAGTCAATTGACATACTACAACTCTGCCCGTTTGTGAAGTCAACTGCCTAGTTATTTTCCTTTGTATAAGATTTTTTTTACTGTAATGTTTAAAGAAATTATTGTGGAATTAGTGTAAAATTATTTTATAATTTTGTATTTTGTATTTCGTGTTCTTGGTTTTAAATTTAAATGGTATTAGTGTTAATAAAGTTATTAACGAGTTTTGTAAATAATTGTAACGTTGTGTTTTTTATTTCATTCCCACTTCTGTTCCTAAATATACAATATTTTCAACTGATATCGAAATGTACGAAAATAGTAATAATGTAATTGAACTGAGAACATAATATTTTAATATTCAGACAAAGCTGTATTGTTTCGATATACGTAGTTTTTATTGTAAACTGCACATATTTTCATAGAAAAATACTGTAAAACAACAGATGATGAAATTTTCAAAAAGAAAAAAAAAATACAAATTTGCCGCGCAATTGACATTAATTGACAGTTTTAAAAGTCGTATTTGCATCCAAGGCACCTTCAAATCTGTGCTTAATTTTTTCATAAAATCTTTGCGGCTCATTGTATTTTATTTATTTATTTATTTTTTTATTTTTTATTGTGTGATAGGGAAGCGCTTGACCACGATCTCGCCTAATGGTAAGCTGAGATGTGGCCTATGATGGAGCGCGCTTCCCTAGAAGGAAGCATTAGCATTTATCTACATTATTTTGATATTATATGATATAGAAATTGTTAAAATTCTATATCATGCCGTAAAATATCGCCACTGACCACCTATAACTTTTCCTGTATTAACTGAACATACAGGAATATGGTTTTCGGGCTTCTCTTATCTCTTTATAGTGCTTGTATCCTCAATGTATACCACCATGACATTGTGGCGTTGCCACTTTTATTATCTATATTTTATTATCTGTGGCGTTCCGAAACGGAACGCACTTGATCGAATTTTAAATTGATTCGACGATAGTGAAAATGATTCACTAGGACAATAGTTAAATATTCAGACAAAGCTGTATTGTTTCGATATACGTAGTTTTTATTGTAAACTGCACATATTTTCATAGAAAAATACTGTAAAACAACAGATGATGAAATTTTCAAAAAGAAAAAAAAAAATACAAATTTGCCGCGCAATTGACATTAATTGACAGTTTTAAAAGTTTGTACCTATAGGTAATATTAATAGAAATAATTATCGAGATTTAAATGGCTCTACACGAGATTTATTTTGTTTTTTTTATTACTATACTTCATAAAGACACAATTAACTCGTACCTACTCGTAATACGATACCTTGGAGTTGGAGCGAAAATATTGTTTGTAATAATTTGGCTAGGTAACTAATTATTGAAATGAAAATAATAATTAGAAAAATGCATTGTGAAACCGTTTTAAGCAAAAAACGTTTCGATAAACGAATTATGTTTTTGAATGAAATACAAATTATTGCATGCTTTTAAAATACAAGACTTAACTATCTACTAATGAAAGTTTTCATGCATTTTGTTCGAAACACGGTAGGTCAGCCGTGTTTTGTTACTTTAAAAGTGACATTCGAAAATGAAACAATGATTTACGGAAAAGCACAGATAGAAACGCGTTTAATCGAGATTGGGTATCTAATATTAAGATAATTGGAATACTTAATGAAAATAGGAATTGTAGAGTCAGTAATAATTCAGATTAGTTTATTGATATCATATTAGATACTTACTTAGGTCGAGTGAACGCGTTTTTACAATTCGTTCTATACAAAGTATGTTTTTAACTAAATTTTCGAATTTCATCGTGTATTTTACAATAATTTTGAATGATTTGAATGCGAAATGTACTAATGTATGATCAAACGAACTTCAGAGTGAAGTTTGATCATTATTATATGAATCGTTTCATTCGAAGATATTATTTACTATGTAGTTCCCTTTTTCAATGCTAGCAACTACGCACGCCTTTAGATTTTATTTTTTTTTAATTGTGGGTATTACGACCTGACAAGTATTTGCTCGCTTTGTACGATATTCGTTATTTTTAGAGTCTGTAATCTTACAAAACTTTGGGTTAGGGTGTGGTGGGTGTTAATATCTTCGAATGAAGCGATTCATATAATAATGATCGAACTTCACTCTGAAGTTCGTTTGATCATATATTATATTTCATCGCTTCATTCTTCAGATATTATTCACTATGTCCGGGGCGGGTAGCTAGTTTATATATAAAGAATAGTTTATGAGCAAACATAAACTACAAGTATCTTTTGCACATGATATCCCTCATAGAAGTGGACTTCATCACAGGGCCGTAGCTAGTCGAATTTGAGGTAGGGCAGCGGTTCATCATCATTATCTCCAGCAAAATTAGCCATAAGAGGTTAAAAAATACTAATAGCAGTACAGGCTTCTATTTTGATAAAATAAATATTGTCTCAACTTACTTGGTTCCTCCTCAAAATATTCTTCATTACTTAAGCGCGACATATTTAATTAATAGAGTTTTGTTTGATTTAACAATTAAATGAGATTATCGTGTTTAAAAAAATACTCTTGAAGAGGGTAGACGTGAATTAAAAGAATTCTAATTACGATGATCTGGGATCAGGAGTTGCCATTTGAAAAAAAAAGAAGAAGAAGAAGAATTACGATGATAGTCATGCCTAAACTGTGAACACGAAATGAAATGAGATAACTAAATAAACATTTAATTAAGTGTACAAATTGTATTTATCCATATAAAAATTCGCCAGTGTGATTCGTTTTTGGTTCAAGCAGTCACAAAATTCATCGATTTACCTATACTTTATATAATTATCTGTGTTCAGAGTATTCGGCCTGATTACCGGCTGTATGCCTATTTACCTAATATGTAGTATAAAAAATTGTCCCTGGAGTAGCATAAATGGCGAAAAATCGCCTACGTTGGCAACACTGATTAAAAACAAAAATTAGCATCAAACTTGTGTTTAGCTATCGGTTTAAATGTGTGGGTTTGGCGACAGTGGTTTTCATATTAATAATTATGACACTATAGCACTTCTATTTGTTTTAATTGCTCCGAGGTTTTTACTGTTCTGTGCCCGAGACCAGTGTTGCCAGCAAGACTAACATAAAATTTGCTAAATGGCTGTTAAAATTTTGCCAAAATTTTGCTAAAGGATTTATAATTAAGCTAAATATTTTGCTAAAAATTTTTAATGTCAAATAAAACGACATTTTACTTAAAATTTTATATATCCAACACATTTATTTACACATAATATGTAAATAATGACATCATAAATAATAACATCTCTTATTCGAGTGTGTTATTATCAAATAAAATATTAATATCTTGGTCTTCATCCGCAGCCGATAATGTTGACGTAGACGTGGAAGCCTCATTGCCAAGACTATATATTTCCTTGGTGCCTATAGAGCGCAGTACATTATCCGGAACTGTGTAAGAGTAGCAGCATTTTCCTGCCCTCTTTAGGTCGAATCTTATGTATAAAATGGCATTTAAAGTTTTTACCGATAAACGGTTGCGAAGCTTAGTTTTGACGACATTCATTTGGCTAAAAACACGTTCTATTTCCGCGTTGGAATGTGGTAGTGATAATAATGATATTGCCAGCTGTGATAAATCTGCAAAAGGGTTATTACCAGCTGCGTCTTTATAATCCATTACTTCATTCCAGAATTCCAAGGTGGAAGTTGTGCATGTCCATGAAATGTCGACTAAATTTACGTATGCAAGGTAGCAAAACTGTAGTTGGTTTCATATGGTTTAACTTTTATTATATTATAATATTTTATATGCTAAAAAATAAGCTATATGCTAGACAACAAATAAAAATGCTAAACAATGTAAAAATATGCTAAATTTAGCATAAATTATGCCAAATTGGCAACACTGCCCGAGACGTTACTCTAGAAATCGAAATCTGACATCAGTAATCGAATGCAGTGAATAAAAATCATCATAATAATAAATGCGTTGTGTTTTTTTATTATACTTGCCCTTTTTTTGCTCCTTAAATTTACGAAAGAAAGTATACTACTTTAAAAGGGATTCGCTTGATGAATTTTAAAATTGACATGTGTATCAAGTTCGAGCGACACATGTTTCTAGTCAGTATCGATTAATTCACTATAATCGATGTTTCACTTTCTAAGCAGGTTACCTCTCTTCGAAGATAAATTTGATAGACGTCAAAATTCAAATCAATGTTGCGTACCTACAAGTTGCGACTTGCGTATTTTGGCTGTTTGGGCGTTTGGCATGGTTTTAACAGTTGACTGTTGAAGATTATGAAAACAAAGAAAATAATAAGGTTGATGGTTCATAATAATTTCATATCGCCGATCTTCTCATTACAGAAAGTGCATATATTGCTATTAATTATGTTCAGTCTTGCAAGGTGTGAAGTGATTTATTGGTTTATTGTGGCCAAATCTTAATCTGTTGATTGTGATGATAAACTCACGACTAGTTACATCCAGCTCATCATACCAAGGTCTTCTCTGTAAATCTTCTTGAATATTTCCATACCATTTTCCTTTAAATTTCTGATCCTACTTCCAGAATTCTAACCACGTACTATTTAACGAGACATTTACATCGGAATACTCTTTACTACTCTTTCAAATAAACTCACCCGCAATTTTTTACTTTTTGTCAAGGTGTACAAGTTTATAATATTATTCTAAAACGTTAGAAGTGAATTGTAAATCCTTTGAAATAAATGTATCTAAATCTAATTTACTTTTTGGTTCTTATTTGATTAACTTTTCATCTGGGATTGTTAATATATTATATAATATAAAAATTTGTGTGATTTATTGGTAGGTATACTATCTGCACACCTTACTCTTTCAAATAAAGAAATAAGTAATTACTTATGTATTCAAATTCACATTGGCGTCCATATATTCTGTGCCTCCAGTGAATAAGGGAATAACTCAAAAACAGCACTTTTCAGGAGAGACAAAAAACTATATATCAATACTAAATCTTTATTAATTCAAAATTTTAAGCTTGTATGTGTAAGATAATTCGCACGCTGAGAACGAAAGTGACCTAACTCAAAATTTTGCAAAAATGAGTTATACTCATAAAATGACTCAGAATAAGGTATTCTATCATTTAATAAATCAAAAACTATCCTATGTCACCTAGAAACCGAAAAACACGTATGTTGCGTCTCTTTATAATTTGCGTATTTTAAACGTCCCTCCGCTAAAATAGTGACCGTTTTAGTATTATGTCGGCACGGTGATTACATTTCTTAGTTTTAAAGTGATTTAATCCTGATTGCGGCGTTTATTTACCGAAAGGTAAGTAAATATTATGTCAATGTTCTAATCCTAACAAGACCTTTATTCGTATTAGGTCACTTTTGTACTAAAATGCAGTTTTTGAATTGTGACTTAAATCATATTAAGTCATTTTTGTATTATCAACTATTCTAAAGGTAACGACATATTTCTCGTTATGCCTGTACTTTATTAAATGCTTTCTTTGTTTAAGTGTATTATGTATAAATAGGCCGTTTTAATAATATTTTGATAAGTTAATTTTATGGCGTATTAAAGTTTATGTCATTGTTTCAATAATAATTTGTTTAAATATTTATGTTTAGGTCATTATTATGAAGAGATTAAAGATGATTTTATATTACAAATGGTTCAAGAAAATGAAAAAGAAAACGAAAAATTCATACCCAAAAAGTTATCATGAAATACAAGAGTTTCCTCGCTGAGTGATCATCATCATCTGAGGCTCTACAGCTGCTAGTGGGCCTTGGCCTGGTCCAGTATTTTCTTCCAGATCTCTCGGTCCTTTGTCTGAGTTCTCCAGATTTTCACAGCAATCATTAGATGCCATCCAACCATCGGAGCTTCGGCCCATCTGGTTTTCCATAGAGAAGACGCAGAGGTGCCTTCTTGTCGTCCATACGTGCCTCGTATCCGGCCCAGCGTAAACGGCCTAGTTTTATGGTCTATAAGACATTCGGCTCCTCGTACATTTCATAAAGCTCATGGTTATACCGCGTTCTCCAATGTCTATTTTCCAGCACAGCACCGAAAATCCGTCTGAGGATTTTTCGCTAGAACACCAGCAGGCAATCCTCATTTTTTTGCTCAGGACCCAACTTTCGGACCCGTACCTAATACGAATAAAGGTCTTGTTAGGATTAGAACATTGACATAATATTTACTTACCTTTCGGTAAATAAACGCCGCAATCAGGATTAAATCACTTTAAAACTAAGAAATGTAATCACCGTGCCGACATAATACTAAAACGGTCACTATTTTAGCGGAGGGACGTTTAAAATACGCAAATTATAAAGAGACGCAACATACGTGTTTTTCGGTTTCTAGGTGACATAGGATAGTTTTTGATTTATTAAATGATAGAATACCTTATTCTGAGTCATTTTATGAGTATAACTCATTTTTGCAAAATTTTGAGTTAGGTCACTTTCGTTCTCAGCGTGCGAATTATCTTACACATACAAGCTTAAAATTTTGAATTAATAAAGATTTAGTATTGATATATAGTTTTTTGTCTCTCCTGAAAAGTGCTGTTTTTGAGTTATTCCCTTATTCACTGGAGGCACAGAATATATGGACGCCAATGTGAATTTGAATACATAAGTAATTACTTATTTCTTTATTTGAAAGAGTAAGGTGTGCAGATAGTATACCTACCAATAAATCACACAAATTTTTATATTATATAATATATTAACAATCCCAGATGAAAAGTTAATCAAATAAGAACCAAAAAGTAAATTAGATTTAGATACATTTATTTCAAAGGATTTACAATTCACTTCTAACGTTTTAGAATAATATTATAAACTTGTACACCTTGACAAAAAGTAAAAAATTGCGGGTGAGTTTATTTGAAAGAGTAGTAAAGAGTATTCCGATGTAAATGTCTCGTTAAATAGTACGTGGTTAGAATTCTGGAAGTAGGATCAGAAATTTAAAGGAAAATGGTATGGAAATATTCAAGAAGATTTACAGAGAAGACCTTGGTATGATGAGCTGGATGTAACTAGTCGTGAGTTTATCATCACAATCAACAGATTAAGATTTGGCCACAATAAACCAATAAATCACTTCACACCTTGCAAGACTGAACATAATTAATAGCAATATATGCACTTTCTGTAATGAGAAGATCGGCGATATGAAATTATTATGAACCATCAACCTTATTATTTTCTTTGTTTTCATAATCTTCAACAGTCAACTGTTAAAACCATGCCAAACGCCCAAACAGCCAAAATACGCAAGTCGCAACTTGTAGGTACGCAACATTGATTTGAATTTTGACGTCTATCAAATTTATCTTCGAAGAGAGGTAACCTGCTTAGAAAGTGAAACATCGATTATAGTGAATTAATCGATACTGACTAGAAACATGTGTCGCTCGAACTTGATACACATGTCAATTTTAAAATTCATCAAGCGAATCCCTTTTAAAGTAGTATACTTTCTTTCGTAAATTTAAGGAGCAAAAAAAGGGCAAGTATAATAAAAAAACACAACGCATTTATTATTATGATGATTTTTATTCACTGCATTCGATTACTGATGTCAGATTTCGATTTCTAGAGTAACGTCTCGGGCAGTGTTGCCAATTTGGCATAATTTATGCTAAATTTAGCATATTTTTACATTGTTTAGCATTTTTATTTGTTGTCTAGCATATAGCTTATTTTTTAGCATATAAAATATTATAATATAATAAAAGTTAAACCATATGAAACCAACTACAGTTTTGCTACCTTGCATACGTAAATTTAGTCGACATTTCATGGACATGCACAACTTCCACCTTGGAATTCTGGAATGAAGTAATGGATTATAAAGACGCAGCTGGTAATAACCCTTTTGCAGATTTATCACAGCTGGCAATATCATTATTATCACTACCACATTCCAACGCGGAAATAGAACGTGTTTTTAGCCAAATGAATGTCGTCAAAACTAAGCTTCGCAACCGTTTATCGGTAAAAACTTTAAATGCCATTTTATACATAAGATTCGACCTAAAGAGGGCAGGAAAATGCTGCTACTCTTACACAGTTCCGGATAATGTACTGCGCTCTATAGGCACCAAGGAAATATATAGTCTTGGCAATGAGGCTTCCACGTCTACGTCAACATTATCGGCTGCGGATGAAGACCAAGATATTAATATTTTATTTGATAATAACACACTCGAATAAGAGATGTTATTATTTATGATGTCATTATTTACATATTATGTGTAAATAAATGTGTTGGATATATAAAATTTTAAGTAAAATGTCGTTTTATTTGACATTAAAAATTTTTAGCAAAATATTTAGCTTAATTATAAATCCTTTAGCAAAATTTTGGCAAAATTTTAACAGCCATTTAGCAAATTTTATGTTAGTCTTGCTGGCAACACTGGTCTCGGGCACAGAACAGTAAAAACCTCGGAGCAATTAAAACAAATAGAAGTGCTATAGTGTCATAATTATTAATATGAAAACCACTGTCGCCAAACCCACACATTTAAACCGATAGCTAAACACAAGTTTGATGCTAATTTTTGTTTTTAATCAGTGTTGCCAACGTAGGCGATTTTTCGCCATTTATGCTACTCCAGGGACAATTTTTTATACTACATATTAGGTAAATAGGCATACAGCCGGTAATCAGGCCGAATACTCTGAACACAGATAATTATATAAAGTATAGGTAAATCGATGAATTTTGTGACTGCTTGAACCAAAAACGAATCACACTGGCGAATTTTTATATGGATAAATACAATTTGTACACTTAATTAAATGTTTATTTAGTTATCTCATTTCATTTCGTGTTCACAGTTTAGGCATGACTATCATCGTAATTCTTCTTCTTCTTCTTTTTTTTTCAAATGGCAACTCCTGATCCCAGATCATCGTAATTAGAATTCTTTTAATTCACGTCTACCCTCTTCAAGAGTATTTTTTTAAACACGATAATCTCATTTAATTGTTAAATCAAACAAAACTCTATTAATTAAATATGTCGCGCTTAAGTAATGAAGAATATTTTGAGGAGGAACCAAGTAAGTTGAGACAATATTTATTTTATCAAAATAGAAGCCTGTACTGCTATTAGTATTTTTTAACCTCTTATGGCTAATTTTGCTGGAGATAATGATGATGAACCGCTGCCCTACCTCAAATTCGACTAGCTACGGCCCTGTGATGAAGTCCACTTCTATGAGGGATATCATGTGCAAAAGATACTTGTAGTTTATGTTTGAACATAAACTATTCTTTATATATAAACTAGCTACCCGCCCCGGCTTCGCACGGGTGCAATGGCGGCCGGCCGGTACCGCCGCAAACGCTACGTCCCGCAATTTTTAAAGTAAATGACAAAAGAAAGTTATTGTGGGTTATCCATAAGAGATAGACATAATATATACCATCACGGACTTTTCTGTAGACCTTTTCAATACTTAGTACATTATTTTGATAAAACTCGTAGGGTTTAGCCTGCGTTTGCAATGTAGGTAAGAGGAAAAAATGTAATTATTTACGGCATCACATTAGAAACCTCAAAAATAACAGTACTTCTCCACTATTTAATTTAATTATTATACATATACACCTTCCTCTTGAATCACTCTATCTATTAAAAAAACCGCATCAAAATCCGTTGCGTAGTTTCAAAGATTTAAGCGTACAAAGGGACATAGGGACAGAGAAAGCGACTTTGTTTTATACTATGTAGTGATTCCAATGCGATCGGAAAAATAAAGAAAAGGTATAATAACTAAATCATTGTTCATTTACTTTCAGGGTTATCTCCCTCATCAGAATCGCGAGAGCGACGCAGCAGTACTGACTCGAGTGAATCTTTACCAGAGCTAAATATTGAAGTGGTACCTAAAAGAAAAGATGACGATGACCCAGAAGAGTTTTATCAGGAGTTAGAGAAAAAAATGAAGGAAATTATATCGGCAGATCGAAGAGGGTGTGATGCCCCGAAATCTGATACTATTGACAAAGAATCAGTAGAATTAAATGCAGTAGAAAAACCCAGTAGTCCAGAGATATAATTATGATCTCCGAAGTTTATATATGTAATTATGATAATTTTACGGAATTTTAAAAGCATATAAGTAGTTTATTAAATGTTACTTCATTACATATACATAATTGTAAATAAATAGGTCACAATGGTTATTTTATTGGTATATAATTGTTTATTTAATTATTTAATAATTACCTGCTTATCCAGGAGGCTATTCGAGATAATAGCACGATGGATTATTAGTTGAATATCAACTTACCTAAACTTAATTAATTTTAAGTAATTTTATAAGTACCCTCGATAACAATACTTTTTGCAATATCACGCGACACTCCATCGTATCGCATTCAAAATTGGGAATCGGAGTGCGAGGATCTGTGGTTCATGACTGAGGTATTGTTAAATGGTAAGACAATTAAGTTAGCTATATAACGACTTATGCCCTTATGCACTATGTTCATAATCGCACAACACGACTTATATTATTGCCAGTTTTGGTTTTATAGAAATGATGTGACTTATTATGCTTGAAATTTGTGTACTTTATGACTCAATTGAGGCTTTTTAGTGGAAAAACTATGCACGTAGCTTGAAAAACGAATGAAATCAACGGGTTTTTTTATCGTTATTAGATAATAAAAACAAAACATCATTTAGGTATTTATGCATTTAACCCTAGAAGTCCAATCTACGTAAATTTGACGTATGAACTCTTCTATATTTACCATCGAATCGCTGCAAAATCCAGAACCAACTCATTAGCCGTCGAGACCTAGCAGTACATAGTTGGCTCATCCATGTAAATTCCGCCATTTGGTTGTAAAGAGGATGTTGTGCGTCATTTTGACGTATAATTGGGCTTTTCGTCACATTTTCGTCACAAGTATTTAAATACTTTTTTTTTATGCGACTATTATAGACTATAGTATTATTGTCTTGATTATTGTAGTTAGATAATTTTTTTGAAAAAAGATTAAAAACGAGTTATTTTTTAAAAACTTACCCAATTATAAGAAGAAAATATAAGTTTAACATTTTTTGTTGGCTTTTTTTAGATGATTCAATTATCGTTCTGTATTTATATAAACAAAGAGTATAATATCATTAAATGCACTTTATGTGTTAACTGTATTTTTAATATCTATTGCAAAAAATAGTTAATTTCCATAGAAATATATTAGTATCCCAAGTTAACTGATAAATACCTTTTTTTAAAAATATAAAGATTTGTTGTTGCAGATTTATTGAAAAAAACGATTTAAAAATAATAAGGAATAGTGTGTGTTGTTTCCGTGCAGTATTCAATTAATAGACCAATAGCAACACGGCATTAATGCCAAACTGTCTCATGTCGTCACTTGAACCAATGACACTAAAAGAGTTGTTCCTTTATGCTCATGAAACTGTATATAATATTATGTAGTATTTAATAAACTATAATATTATGCTTTTAAAAATATACGTGTTTGTGAAAAAGTAAATTCTAGCCTATGTTCAAATAAAAATAGTAGGTAGCGTTTATTTCCCTCTGAGTAAGTAGTGTGTATTGTGTATCAAAAGTAACATTCAATTATGTATTGTGTTAATTTTATTTATTACGGATTCAACATCAAACAACTCTACGGTAAGTATCAAGGTGCGTATTAACTATAGAGCTATTATTTATTACCTTACCTAATACCTATAGGTATGTTATAGCTAATTGCTGCTGGGCGCTGGCTGCGATTTCGTCCATGTATCTACTGAAAGGTTTCATGACATAATATGAGCACAGGGGAATAAAATAAAAATACCAGTATGTACATCCAAAAATATTTATTTCAATTATTACAAATTATCCTTAATCTAATTTTGAAAATCTAACACTGAATTAGATTCCTTACAATAATATTATTCAAATTAATAACAAAATAACGTATTTTACGGCTAAATTAATATTGAACTAATTATGTAGTTAAAACACGAAAGCGCATTACCTTGTTATACCAGCTGCATTATATATATATATTTTATATGATACAATATTTTCAACTGATATCGAAATGTACGAAAATAGTAATAATGTAATTGAACTGAGAACATAATATTTTAATATTCAGACAAAGCTGTATTGTTTCGATATACGTAGTTTTTATTGTAAACTGCACATATTTTCATAGAAAAATACTGTAAAACAACAGATGATGAAATTTTCAAAAAGAAAAAAAAAATACAAATTTGCCGCGCAATTGACATTAATTGACAGTTTTAAAAGTTTGTACCTATAGGTAATATTAATAGAAATAATTATCGAGATTTAAATGGCTCTACACGAGATTTATTTTGTTTTTTTTATTACTATACTTCATAAAGACACAATTAACTCGTACCTACTCGTAATACGATACCTTGGAGTTGGAGCGAAAATATTGTTTGTAATAATTTGGCTAGGTAACTAATTATTGAAATGAAAATAATAATTAGAAAAATGCATTGTGAAACCGTTTTAAGCAAAAAACGTTTCGATAAACGAATTATGTTTTTGAATGAAATACAAATTATTGCATGCTTTTAAAATACAAGACTTAACTATCTACTAATGAAAGTTTTCATGCATTTTGTTCGAAACACGGTAGGTCAGCCGTGTTTTGTTACTTTAAAGGTGACATTCGAAAATGAAACAACGATTTACGGAAAAGCACAGATAGAAACGCGTTTAATCGAGATTGGGTATCTAATATTAAGATAATTGGAATACTTAATGAAAATAGGAATTGTAGAGTCAGTAATAATTCAGATTAGTTTATTGATATCATATTAGATACTTACTTAGTTCGAGTGAACGCGTTTTTACAATTCGTTCTATACAAAGTATGTTTTTAACTAAATTTTCGAATTTCATCGTGTATTTTACAATAATTTTGAATGATTTGAATGCGAAATGTACTAATATATGATCAAACGAACTTCAGAGTGAAGTTTGATCATTATTATATGAATCGTTTCATTCGAAGATATTATTTACTATGTAGTTCCCTTTTTCAATGCTAGCAACTACGCACGCCTTTAGATTTTATTTTTTATTAATTGTGGGTATTACGACCTGACAAGTATTTGCTCGCTTTGTACGATATTCGTTATTTTTAGAGTCTGTAATCTTACAAAACTTTGGGTTAGGGTGTGGTGGGTGTTAATATCTTCGAATGAAGCGATTCATATAATAATGATCGAACTTCACTCTGAAGTTCGTTTGATCATATATTATATTTCATCGCTTCATTCTTCAGATATTATTCACTATGTAGATGTTAAGAGATAAAAGTTTTGTAAGAATCATTTTGGGTGCAAGTTTAGAATAAAACATATATAGATATTATTAGTTTTATTTTGTATATTAACAAAAATATAATCAAACATTATTCTTGCAAAATTGATTCTGCAAATTCGTTTTCATTAACTACATTAAGTTTATAGAACCTTGCAAAGGTTTCGGAATGTTTAGTCCAGCCAGCAGTTTTACGTATATTATCAACGCATACACCACTAGCACAAGCAGTAGATGTTGAAGCGTGTCTTGTGCTATGTGAACTAAATATTGAAATGTTGACACCACTTTCCGATAAAACGTTTTTGATCCAACGACTGATTGTTTGAGTTGTGGCGGGTTTATTAGGTTTTTTAAAAGTTAGTATTAATCTATTGTCCTCCTCATTCCTCAAATGTTTTGTGACATTGATATAATCAGAAAGTGCAGTAGCGGGACAAATACTTATATTTTCTTTAAAGTATGGAAGTATAAGAAGGGGTTGATCTCTACCCGGAGCCGAAGTTTTTATCAAGTCTGTTATGAAAATCTTAGCTCCACTGTCTGAGAAATAAATATTATTAAGATTGATAAGGGATAAAGTTTGGACCCGCTGTGCTGTACACAGCGCAAGTAAAATTACTATTTTTTTAGTCAACTGCTCCAAATTAATGTTTTTATTAGGAAACCAGCTTGAGATATGGTTCAAAACTAATTGTGGGTCCCAAGAATAATTATTGTATTTAGGATTACTGGGTTTCAATTTGAATGCTCCCTTTAGGAGTCGTTTTATGCATTCATCCGACCCGATATTATTTCCTAAGATTAAAGACAAGGCAGACCTGTGCGAGTTTAAAGTACCATATGAAGCCCCTTTGTTAAACTCATTTGTTAAAAACGATATAACTGTCGCTACTGTACTTTCAAAATTGGAATATATTTATATGGAATATATAAATATTTCTATCTAGACAAAATTGCCACCATAGTTTATAAGTTACGTTATATTGCTTCTTAGTGTTACTGGAAAGCGATGCCAACATTAGTTCGACAGCTTCCGATGGGATGTTTCTCCGTAAGAAGGCTTCGCGGAGAGCCTCGCTGCAGCCAGCGTAAGGTGTGAGTGCAGTGGGTGCGACAGGTGACTGAAATGAGAATGCGTTAGATTCGTATCTGCTTTAAACTTGGAACCCCTACCCTTTACGAGAAAGCTCTGCCAAATGACTTCTCATTTCTTTGCTTTTAGGGGGGGGGGGGGGCAATAAATGAAATGTACAGACTATACGGCTTTTAAAATATAAGTCTGGTAAGCGAACTAAACTTTGCTGGTTTAGTTCTTGCTATATCGCTATCCGTGCCTGCTTCTCGTGTTTACGGGTGAATTAAGTTTATCAATAGTCATAAATGCAATGCTATACAGAGGATATACTGCATTTAAAACATGACAAAGTCTGGTAAGCGAACTAAACTTTGCTAGTTTAGTTCTTGCTATATCGCTGTCCGTGGCTGCCTCGCGTGTTTACGGATGAATAAAGTAATGTCCTGTCTTCGCATCCACAGCTAACTGTCCTATACTGTCATAATCTTAACACAGATTCATTCGACATAGCTCCCCACGAGCTCAGTTCTTCATTTTTGCACTCGCACAACTGTGGACAACACAAGAGCAATGCCTCCATTGGTAGCAGTTACAATCAAGGGCTAGCAAGGCAGGCTAGCCATATTACGGATGTTGGAACAACCGACTATATTTAGGGCAATTTTCTTTGTACAGTGTAACGTTTAGACTGTCGTAGCATTCCTACGGAACAAAGATGGGATCAGATCTGCATCCTTAATGAAGTTTATCGAAAGGAGATACTTTCAGACGACGATAGTATTCAAAATCCACCATATTCCTGAACATAATAATGCATAGTTAAGCTTATAATCTCTCTTGCCATTATCCTGCAGCAGAATTCCTTGGCGATAATTTGTTCTCGTTAGAACGAGCGAGGTTGTTACGATAATATGAGAAATCCTGTCAGTTAGAGACCTGAACGACGCGATAGAGTACCGCTATTTCAGTAGTAGTAGCACCTAGAAGGGTGAAGGTATTCTGGAAAGCGGAACTGAAGGCCCGGTCGGCAGCACCAGCCACCTAATAGACAGTGTTCAGTGCTGCACCACTATAATCTGCAAAATGACTCTGACGGTATGAAAATGTACCTACCGTACACGAACGTACATTTTCAAAATATCAAATGATATAGTTGGAATAAAAATCCTATTTGCCTCCGTCTACCCAAAAGACATACGGAGTAGCTAGTAGTAGTTGGTTGAATTAGAATAAAGTACCTATAGTTAAAATCCTTTGTTACTGACTGGATAAATTTGGCTCTTTTCCTATCTGACGTTCATATAGCTGTTGACTGCCTAGTGTTATGCACAAACACAATTATTATAAATAAGTCAGCCCGAGGCTTTCGGTATATAAGTTCTGATGTAAATCATAATTATATTTTAAAACCGAATTGATTAAAAGTAACGTACTTGGCTGTAGTAATTGCAGTTTTGGGACACAGATAAGCTCCTTATCATTTTAGTCTCTTGAGTTCAGTATATTTGTTTCCAGTACAGAGTTTATGACCTATCAGTTTTAAATAAATAATTCATGCATTGTACTGAAAGTACTAGCCATGTTTAGATTATGATTGGTGGCGTTGGCTCTAAACATTAATAGATACCGCACGGTTTGGTTGGATGTTAAAAATCTGTATTATAATTAAAACCGTTTACCTGTTTTGATATTTTATTGCCTTATTCAAGGGGTGACCTTTTAAATTTATTTCTGACCCCAAAAGTAAGGACCAAGGTCTCTTCTTGTCCGGTTGGGTTAATACTGTGTGAGTTGAGACAGGTGGCAATTCTATGTTAAGATGGTTCAATTGTGCTTCTGCAGAGTTCTAATTGAATAAATAAAGGTTTGAGTTTGAGGTATTTTTGCCTCGTCGGGATCAGCTGTTGCTTCATTTTGTAAGTAACATCTAAATGCGTAATTGAAAGTCGTTACTGGCGCTTTCGCAGATTTACGCTAAAGATAGTGGAAATTGTAGTAACTTTAACTTTTCAAGCCCAAAAGGTTAACTAAGGTACACTTGAACCAATCTCATAAGTTCTAATACTTTTAATCATTATGATTAAAAAAATACTGTAAAACAACAGATGATGAAATTTTCAAAAAGAAAAAAAAATACAAATTTGCCGCGCAATCGACATTAATTGACAGTTCTAAAAGTTTGTACCTATAGGTAATATTAATAGAAATAATTATCGAGATTTAAATGGCTCTACACGAGATTTATTTTGTTTTTTTTTTATTACTATACTTCATAAAGACACAATTAACTCGTACCTACTCGTAATACGATACCTTGGAGTTGGAGTGAAAATATTGTTTGTAATAATTTGGCTAGGTAACTAATTATTGAAATGAAAATAATAATTAGAAAAATGCATTGTGAAACCGTTTTAAGCAAAAAACGTTTCGATAAACGTAAGTAATTTTATAAGTACCCTCGATAACAATACTTTTTGCAATATCACGCGACACTCCATCGTATCGCATTCAAAATTGGGAATCGGAGTGCGAGGATCTGTGGGTCATGACTGAGGTATTGTTAAATGGTAAGACAATTAAGTTAGCTATTTATATATAATATAACGACTTATGCCCTTATGCACTATGTTCATAATCGCACAACACGACTTATATTATTGCCAGTTTTGGTTTTATAGAAATGATGTGACTTATTATGCTTGAAATTTGTGTACTTTATGACTCAATTGAGGCTTTTTAGTGGAAAAACTATGCACGTAGCTTGAAAAACGAATGAAATCAACGGGTTTTTTTATCGTTATTAGATAATAAAAACAAAACATCATTTAGGTATTTATGCATTTAACCCTAGAAGTCCAATCTACGTAAATTTGACGTATGAACTCTTCTATATTTACCATCGAATCGCTGCAAAATCCAGAATCAACTCATTAGCCGTCGAGACCTAGCAGTACATAGTTGGCTCATCCATGTAAATTCCGCCATTTGGTTGTAAAGAGGATGTTGTGCGTCATTTTGACGTATAATTGGGCTTTTCGTAACTTTTAAAATTGTTTCAAATTTTTATTTTGTGATTTATTTGAATGATTTTTTTCCAAGTCACGTTTCACATGATATCTATAGTATTATACTATAGATTGAGTATAAAATGGGATCCAGACAACTTTAATACTAGGACGAAAAACCTTCAATTTTAGTAAATGACGATTATTGTCCTCCGCTGGATTTGGACTTCAAGCAAAGGGAGTGGGTGGCTGAAGATGTTGTCCGGAGTAAAACCGAATATGTTATGGGGTTTTGTTACCCATGTATAATGAAAGTCGTAGATTGTAAAATAAACCTTTAATCGATCTTTCAATAATACAGTACTATGTTGTTAATGCTATACAATGTTTCACCAGTCACCACAATGAGTCTAGTCTGTACAGGTTAGCAGGAGACAATCATTGAGTATTGGTATTAAATACGTATCAACTGCGTATTGCGTTTTGCGTATTAACTATTGTCCTAGTGAATCATTTTCACTATCGTCGAATCAATTTAAAATTCGATCAAGTGCGTTCCGTTTCAGAACGCCACAGATAATAAAATATAGATAATAAAAGTGGCAACGCCACAATGTCATGGTGGTATACATTGAGGATACAAAGAGATAAGAGAAGCCCGAAAACCATATTCCTGTATGTTCAGTTAATACAGGAAAAGTTATAGGTGGTCAGTGGCGATATTTTACGGCATGATATAGAATTTTAACAATTTCTATATCATATAATATCAAAATAATGTAGATAAATGCTAATGCTTCCTTCTAGGGAAGCGCGCTCCATCATAGGCCACATCTCAGCTTACCATTAGGCGAGATCGTGGTCAAGCGCTTCCCTATCACACAATAAAAAATAAAAAAAATAAATAAATAAAATACAATGAGCCGCAAAGATTTTATGAAAAAATTAAGCACAGATTTGAAGGTGCCTTGGATGCAAATACGACTTGTGGCACGCACTTTGAAGAGACTCTACGTGACAATAGCCCAATTTTTTCAAAATATGTGGTACCAGAGTATCCATAAAATGTTTACGAAAATGCAGGACCAAAGAAGTATCGATATTGCGGATTTTTTTCCCATAAAAAAGGCAAATTACCAAAGCACAGTGGCTAAAACGCTCATAAATTGTCAAGACTGGTTATAAATACTTTTTTTTTATGCGACTATTATAGACTATAGTATTATTGTCTTGATTATTGTAGTTAGATAATTTTTTTGAAAAAAGATTAAAAACGAGTTATTTTTTAAAAACTTACCCAATTATAAGAAGAAAATATAAGTTTAACATTTTTTGTTGGCTTTTTTTAGATGATTCAATTATCGTTCTGTATTTATATAAACAAAGAGTATGATATCATTAAATGCACTTAATGTGTTAACTGTATTTTTAATATCTATTGCAAAAAATAGTTAATTTCCATAGAAATATATTAGTATCCCAAGTTAACTGATAAATACCTTTTTTTAAAAATATAAAGATTTTTTGTTGCAGATTTATTGAAAAAAACGATTTAAAAATAATAAGGAATAGTGTGTGTTGTTTCCGTGCAGTATTCAATTAATAGACCAATAGCAACACGGCATTAATGCCAAACTGTCTCATGTCGTCACTTGAACCAATGACACTAAAAGAGTTGTTCCTTTATGCTCATGAAACTGTATATAATATTATGTAGTATTTAATAAACTATAATATTATGCTTTTAAAAATATACGTGTTTGTGAAAAAGTAAATTCTAGCCTATGTTCAAATAAAAATAGTAGGTAGCGTTTATTTCCCTCTGAGTAAGTAGTGTGTATTGTGTATCAAAAGTAACATTAAATACAATCAATTTTAATAACCGCCTATATACCAGGTATATAGTTGTAGCATACTGATGATCACAATACGTTGATCATATATTAGTACATTTCGCATTCAAATCATTCAAAATTATTGTAAAATACACGATGAAATTCGAAAATTTAGTTAAAAACATACTTTGTATAGAACGAATTGTAAAAACGCGTTCACTCGACCTAAGTAAGTATCTAATATGATATCAATAAACTAATCTGAATTATTACTGACTCTACAATTCCTATTTTCATTAAGTATTCCAATTATCTTAATATTAGATACCCAATCTCGATTAAACGCGTTTCTATCTGTGCTTTTCCGTAAATCGTTGTTTCATTTTCGAATGTCACTGTAGCGACGACAAGCCAATTTACGAGTTACCGAAATTTTATTTATTTATTTTATTTATTAGAGAACAAAAATTCACATTTATTTAAAACAATTTTGCGATGCGAAACCTTACGAGGTTTGTAGCAACGCTCACAGTCGCATAAACACCGTTTGTTATTCGCAAGGAAGACAAAAGAAGTGACTACATAAACCGGTTCCTTATCTATTCATGACATACAAATACAGGGTGTTCATTACAATGTTGTTTATTATGTTTATTTTATTGTTTTAATTAATTCGAGAAAATATCTTTTGTATATTATTTTGTAGTTTTTAATATTAACATCCTTCTTGACTTTTTGTGGCATAGAATTAAGTATAGTGGGTAATAAGAAATTAGCCGTACGCTTCCCATAAAGATTGTGTACTTTACGAATAATTAATTTTTTATTAGTTATTTGTCTGGTAGCAAACTGATGCGAAATGGGATTTTGAAAGTTTATGTTATGAAATTGTTCTATGAGAAAAATCTTTTGAAACATTTGTCTTATTGGCAGTACATTACAATAGCTAAATAGTTCGAGAGGTTTATCTTTAAACTTGTTTTTAATATTAATAGGTACAATTTTTTTTATTAGTCTTAGTTGTAAATTTATGATTCTATCAATGTAAGTATTAAATGTACGTCCATAACTTGTGATACCGTATTGTATTATTGATTCTGCCAATGATCTATAGATACCGAGAAGAATTTTGTATGGTACTTCATTTCTGATGATATATAATTTTGAGAGTATGGCCCTAAGTTTATCACACAGATGGTCTATATGATGGTTCCAATTAAATCTGTTATCAACAATCAGTCCTAAGTAAGTATAATAAGGCACTTGGTCCACACATTCACACGAGCAGTCCGGGTTATAATATGTAGCTTTGTGAAGACATACGTGATTGTGTGCCGTGATTTTAAAATTATTAAAGTTTTTCAAATGACTCGAGTGTACATGTACTATTTTTGTTTTCTTAACATTTATGACAAGACCCGCATCGTGCGACCACATTAGGATACGCGTAAAATCTTCCTGTAACTGTTGAGCTGCAGTATTAATATTTTTGTCTGAGGCTATTAGACAGGTGTCATCAGCATATTGATAGATAGAACAGTGGTTGATGACATGTTCCATATCATTTACATACGCCAAGTACAATAAAGGTCCTAACACCGAGCCCTGTGCTGTACCCTCGGTGATGGTCATTTCATTGCTCATTTCATCGCCTACTTTAACACGAAATTTTCTATTAGCAAGATAATCTTTAAACCATCCCAGAAGAGGTCCACGGATACCGGAGTTGTCTAGTTTGTGTATAAGAGTGTCATGCCTGAGTGTATCGAATGCCCTACTATAATCGATAAATAATAGCAGTACATGTTTTTTGTTATCGAGACATGAGTTTACTTCATCTGTAAATTTTGACAAAAGTTGTGAAGTTGACTTACACGGTTGAAATCCAAATTGAGAGACAGATAAAATTTTATTTTCGGCATAGAAATTCTGCATTTGTTCGGCTATAAATTTTTCCACGATTTTGTCTAATACCGGAAGAATGGTAATCGGGCGATAATTTTCATACTCACTTCGCGTACCCTTTTTGTGAATAGGTCGGATTATTCCAGTTTTTAACTCTAAAGGATATTTAGCATTAACAATAGATGCATTAATAAATTTAACTATAATATCTACGATTTTAGTGCATATATTTTTTATGTCAATACATCGAATGTTGTCGAATCCGGGAGCTTTATTGATATTAAGTTTTTTGTTGTTAGCTTTTTTAAGTAGCATTGATTTATTTTGTGGATAATAATTATCATTTTCACATAATAGACGCTTATTGCATTTAGGAATGATTTTTTTAATACTATAATAAAATTCTTGTGCAAAATTATTAGCAATTGTTTTAATGTCTATGTTATTTTTATGAAATGCTTTTAAGATACAGTTGTCTATTGAATTTTTGCAGCGACCTGTTAATGAATTCAAAATTTGCCATAAAGCGTGACTATTGTTGTAGTTTTGATTAATTTGATTATGATAGTAATTATTTCTTGATTTTTCTATGAATTTACGCGTTTTATTACGTAATTTATTGTATTTTAATCGAAGTATTTTATTAGTCGGGTCATTTTTCCAGTCAATAAAAGATAAATCTTTTTTTTCACACATAGTTTTTATGGTGCTAGTAATCCAAGGATCTTTGTTTCTTTTACTTGATGTTGAAATTATTTGTTCAAATTGTGATTGATTATAACAATTTTGGATGGTATTTTTTAAGTTATCATATAATTTATATGGACACTCTGTATTCGTAAAATCATCCCAGCTAACATGATCAAGCAAATTATTAAGTTTATTGTTATCTATTTTTCGAATGACTTTAACGTCACCCTGTACATGTGCTAATGATTGTCCAATGCACGACAATACGATCATACGGTGATCAGCCATTGCAGTGCCGAGCGCGCCCGAGTACAGGTCTAACAATTGCGTCCTTACAAAAATGTGATCGATTACGCTACGCGTTATTATTTGGTTTCTTATTTCAATTCTTGTATAATCGGTTATAACACTTGTTAGACCGCACTCGGCCATGCTATTTATGTAAAAATCTTGAATGTTACCCTTTATTTTTATATCTATGTTCATGTCTCCTAAAACAAAAATATCTAAGTGTTTAAAAGGTTTACTAGATAAAAGATCCTTTATCTCCCTTACGAACAAGTATTTACTTTCGTTGGGTGGCCTATATATTGCACAAATTGTTGCAACGTATTTGTGATTAGTCGTTAAATGACCTATGATTGATTCACAGTGATTTAAAGTGTGATGTTTGAATGTAAATACGTGAACGTTCCGTATGTATATTATAATACCGCCACCTTTTTTATTCTTACGTAACTTTTTGTGCATTATATAGCCATTTACATTGAACATATTTGCGATATTATCTTTAATGTTTACTTCAGTTAATATGAGAATAATATCTATTGGTGAACATGAACTGTTTATTAATTCTAAAACATAACAAAAATTTTTAATTAGTGATCTTACATTTATATGGACTAAATTTAACTTAAATTGAGATTTCGCTAACGATGGAACATTTTTACAAAATGAGTTATATGTACTACAATTAAAAAGTTCTAAATTATTGCTTGGGATATTCGACTGAACTATGGTGACCTACATAAAATACTACATCTATTACCGCCGATGATGTGCTGGTGCTGCCTGGTTGAGGAGATTTTCAATGTCTGTTTCGCTTCTGATCACAATAGGTTTATTATTCTCTGATTTACGGATTAATATATTCCCATTCTGGAACCACACATATTTATAATTTGGTGTTAATTTTTGCTTAGCTTGCCACAGCAGGGTTTTATTCGCTTTAGTTAGGGCTTTGCGTACTATCACTTTGGTTTTAGCTGCTGGTACTGCTTCATCACATACCACCTGTCCCACAAGTACCTCTCTGCGTCTGGAAGCACGTACCCACATATTACATAATTCCTCCTGTTTGAACTCCAGTTGAATACATCCATCCTGTCCGTTTCTTCCTTCCAGGCGCTTCACGTTGGAGATTCCTTCTTTGGTTAGATTTAGGTTATCAGCTAACTTGTTACATAAGTCATTAAGGTCTTCATTAGGACGAGACGGAATGTTGGCAACTTCTATGACGGTATCCAGACGCTGCTGTTCCATATAGCGCACGTGTTGTTTTAATGCATTTATTTCTAGATCGAGGTGTGATTTTTCGTTTTTGAGGTTAGTATATTTTTTCTCTAGCTCTTTTATTTGTTTATTTTGGGCTTCAACAGTTCTTGTTAGTTCGTCGATTTTGTCACAGCAGAAGCTTAACGATGTTTCGATGGGCTGAAGCTCCTTCTTAAGTATTCTTTTCATTTCTAAAGTAATATCTTTTAGGAATTTGTTAGTATCTATACAACTTGTACCTTGGTTCCCTTCTGAAATAGTATCATCTTCTTCCTCCTCTAAAGGTATTATAAAAGATGATTTTTTGTGAGGCGAGTTAATTTGACAATCGTCACAGGTCCATTCCAGGCTCCCGGCGCCACGCAAGGCGGAGAGCTGTTTGGAGGACAGTCCAGTACATGATTGGGTTGCATGAACAACCTTTCCGCACTTGCTGCATTCCAATCCTGGTGTTCTTTTCGTTAGGCCCTTGTTACAGTTATCACACTTTGACATTGTAATTATTGCACGAGATGTATTGCACAGCAGAACCGGTCAGCGTAGCGGCGCGTATAAGACTCAAGTGTAGTACCTACTAAGAAAGTTCCCACCATAGGTTCACACGGTAACTCGTATATAAACAGTTTGTGCGTTATGCACAGTTAGTTAAGGGCTTGTCGGGACGCGGGTTGGTCGCATTAGGTCGAATATTAATTACATACGAATATATATATGTAGTTAACCTTTGCGTAGTTATTACATCTTTTATTACACCCGCACATAACAAGCCCCTACATTGGTGACCCCCGACGAAAAGTGAACATTATTATAGTGAATTGCATAGATTTCGTTTGTGTGATTATTTAATTTATTGATTAAATAAAAATTTAATTCAAAATGAATCCGGCAGTTCCAGTTAGAGCAGTTTCGTCGGTACAGTTAAACCTTCTCGAGCAGTTAGCACAATTAAAGCAGCGGGTAAACCAGCTGGAATGTGCAGGCTCGAGAGGCAGATCGTTTAGTGGTCGAAGGTATGGGAATCGCGCGCATCGCTCCGCATCCCGAAGTCGCGATCGTGCAGGGATATCAAAACAGAAAAATCCCAATTGGCTATGTTTTTTCATTACTGCTTTAAGCATATCGCCAGATTGTACTATCGTCAACCTTGTGCGTGGCAGAAGCAGCAGGAGAGCCGACTTTTAATAATTTTACCAGTGTCGAAAAATAACCAATCCGCGAGTGAGTGTACTGTGTAGTGATTATAAAGTGTAGTTTAGTGTAATTAAGACATTTGGTACTAAGTTAATGACTTTAGATCTTAGTTTACGGCGACCGTATAAATGGTTATTTATTATCGCCAAGGTAACTCAACTTATATTTTTGTTTATAAAGTGCAGATTTTTTTAGCACCCTAAGGCCGATGCATCGCTCGCACTTATGACGGACGCATCGGATACTCATGTAGGTTATTTTTCTAAGAATCTATCTAAGACTGAACGCAAGTATAGTACGTATGATAGGGAGTTATTAGCAATTTACTTAGCTATTCGTCATTTTCGGAATATGGTCGAAGGACGACAGTTAACGGTGTATACGGATCACAAACCGTTAATTTATGCATTTTCTAAAGTAAATAGCGAGAAAGAGTTACCCAGACGTACACGACACTTGATATTCATTAGTGAGTTCACAACGGATTTGAGGCACGTAAGTGGGCAAGATAATGTCATTGCAGATTCGTTATCACGAGTCGCAACAATAAGTTGTCCCACTGTAATAGATTATGCAGAACTTGCTAAGGATCAACAACAAGATTCTTATATGTTACAATTATCTAATTTGAAAGACGCTAATAATAGGTTAAAGAAAATAATGTTACCTGAAAGTGGTACATTTATTTATTGTAATTTAGATAATGATAAAATTAGACCCTACTTGACTGATAAATTTCGACGTATTGCCTTTGATAGTGTACATAATTTATGTCATCCCGGAATAAGGACTACACGCAAATTGATTCAAAATCGTTTTTATTGGCCAAATATGATTCGTCACGTTGGCCAATGGGTTAAAAGTTAAAACATGCATTGAATGTCAACGATCGAAGGTTAATCGACATACAATGTCAGGTTTAGGATCGTTTCTGCAGTGCGATAGGTTTGAACATATTCATGTTGATTTAATTGGACCTTTACCCACTTCACCCGAAGGTTTTAGGACGTATTGCCTAACCATAGTGATAGGGGGACGCGATGGCCAGAATGTTTTCCTACGAGAGATATAACTGCTGAAACGATTTCGCGTGTAATATATGAAGGATGGATCTCTCGTTTCGGTTGTCCGAAAAAGCTAATAAGCGATCAAGGACGCCAATTCGAAAGTCAATTATTTGCTACACTAATGAAGTTATTAGGTATTAATAAGTTGCGTACGACACCTTACCACCCACAGAGTAACGGGGCGGTAGAGCGTTGGCATAGGTCGCTTAAAGCGGCATTAACGGCTCGCTTATGCAATATATCATCTTCTTGGGTTACGGAATTACCAACTGTGTTGCTAGGACTTAGAACAGCAGTAAGAAGTGATACCGGCATAAGCGCAGCAGAAATAACGTACGGAACAACTTTACGATTACCAGGTGATTATTACGATAAAAAATCGAGTTTTGAAATAGATAGCAGTCTTGAGTATGTAAGTAAATTACGAGACTCTATTAGGAAATATCAGTCAGTAGCTATTAGGCAGAATGAAAGACGGAACATATTTATTCACCCCGATTTGCAAAAGTGCGATTATGTTTTTGTAAGAAACGACGCAGTACGTAAGCCTTTACAACCAACATACGACGGTCCTTATCGTGTGTTGAGTCGAGAGGAAAAGGTATTTTATATTCAAATGACTGGCAGGAAAGTTAGTATATCTGTAGACCGTCTAAAACCTGCATATTATTTGAATGATGATAGTGATACGACATCTGGGGCAGATACTGAGGTTCCGTTACAAATTCCAAGTAGCGAATTGCCTAATACACATACCACGCGTAGTGGAAGAGCTATACGATTACCAGTACGATTTAGGTAATAGTATTGTATTTGTAATTTTTTCAACTATTTTATATTTATTAGAATTACGATGATTATAAGTATTATTAAGTCTTCTTAGAAATGTATAATAAATACTTACTAATCAACACATCGTATTTAATAAATAATAGAACTTAAGTAATTTTGAAACGAGTTCATTGTTTAACGTTTTAAGTATGGTATTTCAAATTTATGTTTGTGTTGAGTTTTGATTGAAATGTTTACTACTTAGAAATTTAAGTACTTTTGATTTATGGCTTATGAGTGTATAGTAATAGCCTTTGTAATATTAAACGATACAAGTGTAAAGAACGTATTGAGATTTGAAATGTTGACGTTACTAAGTGTTAATTGACGTGTAACAATAATCGCACGCCACTTAGAAGACCCAACCGAGTTTTTGTAATAACATAAATAGTTTAACGAAATTAGGTGTTAACTGTAACCACTTGTATACGTTATGATTGATTTATATTGTGAACATTTTTTATACTTTATATTGTAAACATTTTGTAATCTTATATAGCGACACTTTATATATACCCCTTTGTTTATTGTTTAATTTTATTGTAAGATTTTTTTACTTGTATACCCTTTTTATTTTAACCCGCCAGCACTCGCGCCTCAAGAAATTACATCAGCACTCGCGTGTAGAGCATTTTGCTCACGTTTATGAATGTCAATAAATGCATGTTTTACCAAAAAATATGAATAAAAAAACATTTTATTCAATAAAATACACATTATTTATTCTACAAAATATATATTCAAAGAGTTAACAATATTAATCTTTTTTATTTTAATTGACAATCATAGAAACTAATTTGCCAGTCTTGTAAGGCAGTCTTACGGAAAAAATTCGACAAAAAAAACTTTTCAAAAAAAAAACTTAACTAAATATAAATAACTAATCTTCGTCGTATACGCGAGCTTTACACATATCACATACTGTACGACTATGCTCGGTACATAAAAATTTTTGGCAGTAAATGCAGCTCTTTTTGGTCTTGCGATTTTTGCGTCTTGGGCAAACCGCGCAGATACCATTTGGTTTTTCTTCTTCTGGTAACTCAGATTCTGGTAAAAAAACGATTCAACACTTGCTGAAGAGGATATGAAATATTTTGGAAGGTGCTTCTTCTTTGGATATGTGGCTGTGTTAGTTGAAAAGCTAGTTGTTTCAAGTAGTCTTTGCGCGTGATGATTATACCCGTATTTTCTTTGTAAATGATTTGACTGTTGATTCCGGCTATGTTTAGGATCGTGAAAAATAATCTCAGCGGCCATCTACATGCCACTCTTGCCACAGAATACTCTTCTTTTAGTCGATCCACAACATCAACACCTCCTTTCGGTTTATTATAAAAGGTGATAATTTCTGGTTTCGCGGTAGTTCCAGTTGTTGGATCGATTTGGTCGTCGTTATGAAGTGTACTTATCATAAGAACATTTTTTTATTCTTCTTGTTTGGTACGTAAGATACCAGAACCTTGCTCTTATGAAAACCAAAGATACTACTAGGTTTTGGTCTAAAATAAAATAAAATTTGTTCATCCCTTCGATCACGATCCATCTATAACAGAAATTCATAATAGATTACTATTTCAGTAATGTAAAATCATAATATTACATAAAAGTAGCAGTAAAACAGTCGCTAAGATGAAAAAAAATAAAGTCATGAGTAAAAAAAAGTACTTGCGTCGATACCCGCGCGATGAGCAAAACGCCGCCTGATGGTACACGGCGCAACAAACCACCTCGTCCAAGTGACTGGCGCACACTTTCGAGAAGTGAACTGCATACAGGGGTGGGGGACGGAACAAAACTCAGCTACCAAATGAACGATGTACGTACGAATAATTTTGACAAAATGGCGGATGTTTTAAATTTACTGTGAGCAAAATGCTCATAGCGCGAGTGCTCGCGGGTTAAGGGGGGAATGATGTAGCGACGACAAGCCAATTTACGAGTTACCGAAATATTTCAAGTGTAGTACCTACTAAGAAAGTTCCCACCATAGGTTCACACGGTAACTCGTATATAAACAGTTTGTGCGTTATGCACAGTTAGTTAAGGGCTTGTCGGGACGCGGGTTGGTCGCATTAGGTCGAATATTAATTACATACGAATATATATATGTAGTTAACGAAATATAACCTTTGCGTAGTTATTACATCTTTTATTACACCCGCACATAACAAGCCCCTACATCACTTTTAAAGTAACAAAACACGGCTGACCTACCGTGTTTCGAACAAAATGCATGAAAACTTTCATTAGTAGATAGTTAAGTCTTGTATTTTAAAAGCATGCAATAATTTGTATTTCATTCAAAAACATAATTCGTTTATCGAAACGTTTTTTGCTTAAAACGGTTTCACAATGCATTTTTCTAATTATTATTTTCATTTCAATAATTAGTTACCTAGCCAAATTATTACAAACAATATTTTCGCTCCAACTCCAAGGTATCGTATTACGAGTAGGTACGAGTTAATTGTGTCTTTATGAAGTATAGTAATAAAAAAAACAAAATAAATCTCGTGTAGAGCCATTTAAATCTCGATAATTATTTCTATTAATATTACCTATAGGTACAAACTTTTACACAACCATCAGTTTTATATATCCAACACATTTATTTACACATAATATGTAAATAATGACATCATAAATAATAACATCTCTTATTCGAGTGTGTTATTATCAAATAAAATATTAATATCTTGGTCTTCATCCGCAGCCGATAATGTTGACGTAGACGTGGAAGCCTCATTGCCAAGACTATATATTTCCTTGGTGCCTATAGAGCGCAGTACATTATCCGGAACTGTGTAAGAGTAGCAGCATTTTCCTGCCCTCTTTAGGTCGAATCTTATGTATAAAATGGCATTTAAAGTTTTTACCGATAAACGGTTGCGAAGCTTAGTTTTGACGACATTCATTTGGCTAAAAACACGTTCTATTTCCGCGTTGGAATGTGGTAGTGATAATAATGATATTGCCAGCTGTGATAAATCTGCAAAAGGGTTATTACCAGCTGCGTCTTTATAATCCATTACTTCATTCCAGAATTCCAAGGTGGAAGTTGTGCATGTCCATGAAATGTCGACTAAATTTACGTATGCAAGGTAGCAAAACTGTAGTTGGTTTCATATGGTTTAACTTTTATTATATTATAATATTTTATATGCTAAAAAATAAGCTATATGCTAGACAACAAATAAAAATGCTAAACAATGTAAAAATATGCTAAATTTAGCATAAATTATGCCAAATTGGCAACACTGCCCGAGACGTTACTCTAGAAATCGAAATCTGACATCAGTAATCGAATGCAGTGAATAAAAATCATCATAATAATAAATGCGTTGTGTTTTTTTATTATACTTGCCCTTTTTTTGCTCCTTAAATTTACGAAAGAAAGTATACTACTTTAAAAGGGATTCGCTTGATGAATTTTAAAATTGACATGTGTATCAAGTTCGAGCGACACATGTTTCTAGTCAGTATCGATTAATTCACTATAATCGATGTTTCACTTTCTAAGCAGGTTACCTCTCTTCGAAGATAAATTTGATAGACGTCAAAATTCAAATCAATGTTGCGTACCTACAAGTTGCGACTTGCGTATTTTGGCTGTTTGGGCGTTTGGCATGGTTTTAACAGTTGACTGTTGAAGATTATGAAAACAAAGAAAATAATAAGGTTGATGGTTCATAATAATTTCATATCGCCGATCTTCTCATTACAGAAAGTGCATATATTGCTATTAATTATGTTCAGTCTTGCAAGGTGTGAAGTGATTTATTGGTTTATTGTGGCCAAATCTTAATCTGTTGATTGTGATGATAAACTCACGACTAGTTACATCCAGCTCATCATACCAAGGTCTTCTCTGTAAATCTTCTTGAATATTTCCATACCATTTTCCTTTAAATTTCTGATCCTACTTCCAGAATTCTAACCACGTACTATTTAACGAGACATTTACATCGGAATACTCTTTACTACTCTTTCAAATAAACTCACCCGCAATTTTTTACTTTTTGTCAAGGTGTACAAGTTTATAATATTATTCTAAAACGTTAGAAGTGAATTGTAAATCCTTTGAAATAAATGTATCTAAATCTAATTTACTTTTTGGTTCTTATTTGATTAACTTTTCATCTGGGATTGTTAATATATTATATAATATAAAAATTTGTGTGATTTATTGGTAGGTATACTATCTGCACACCTTACTCTTTCAAATAAAGAAATAAGTAATTACTTATGTATTCAAATTCACATTGGCGTCCATATATTCTGTGCCTCCAGTGAATAAGGGAATAACTCAAAAACAGCACTTTTCAGGAGAGACAAAAAACTATATATCAATACTAAATCTTTATTAATTCAAAATTTTAAGCTTGTATGTGTAAGATAATTCGCACGCTGAGAACGAAAGTGACCTAACTCAAAATTTTGCAAAAATGAGTTATACTCATAAAATGACTCAGAATAAGGTATTCTATCATTTAATAAATCAAAAACTATCCTATGTCACCTAGAAACCGAAAAACACGTATGTTGCGTCTCTTTATAATTTGCGTATTTTAAACGTCCCTCCGCTAAAATAGTGACCGTTTTAGTATTATGTCGGCACGGTGATTACATTTCTTAGTTTTAAAGTGATTTAATCCTGATTGCGGCGTTTATTTACCGAAAGGTAAGTAAATATTATGTCAATGTTCTAATCCTAACAAGACCTTTATTCGTATTAGGTCACTTTTGTACTAAAATGCAGTTTTTGAATTGTGACTTAAATCATATTAAGTCATTTTTGTATTATCAACTATTCTAAAGGTAACGACATATTTCTCGTTATGCCTGTACTTTATTAAATGCTTTCTTTGTTTAAGTGTATTATGTATAAATAGGCCGTTTTAATAATATTTTGATAAGTTAATTTTATGGCGTATTAAAGTTTATGTCATTGTTTCAATAATAATTTGTTTAAATATTTATGTTTAGGTCATTATTATGAAGAGATTAAAGATGATTTTATATTACAAATGGTTCAAGAAAATGAAAAAGAAAACGAAAAATTCATACCCAAAAAGTTATCATGAAATACAAGAGTTTCCTCGCTGAGTGATCATCATCATCTGAGGCTCTACAGCTGCTAGTGGGCCTTGGCCTGGTCCAGTATTTTCTTCCAGATCTCTCGGTCCTTTGTCTGAGTTCTCCAGATTTTCACAGCAATCATTAGATGCCATCCAACCATCGGAGCTTCGGCCCATCTGGTTTTCCATAGAGAAGACGCAGAGGTGCCTTCTTGTCGTCCATACGTGCCTCGTATCCGGCCCAGCGTAAACGGCCTAGTTTTATGGTCTATAAGACATTCGGCTCCTCGTACATTTCATAAAGCTCATGGTTATACCGCGTTCTCCAATGTCTATTTTCCAGCACAGCACCGAAAATCCGTCTGAGGATTTTTCGCTAGAACACCAGCAGGCAATCCTCATTTTTTTGCTCAGGACCCAACTTTCGGACCCGTATGTTAGTACTGGTCTTAGTAGGGTCTTTTATAGCAGTACCTTTATGTTTCGGCATAGCAGTTTCGATCAAAAATATCTTAGAAGGCCGAATCAGCCATAATTCGTTTAAATATTTCTGCAGATATTTCGTTCTGGTTTGTTATTAATTATGCCAGGTACACAAAGTCACGTACAGCCACGAACTTGACTTGTAGACCGAGCTTTTGGGCAGTTTGGTCTATAGTAATATATGCGTTAACAGCAGTAGAGGATCACTGCTGGTAGCGTCCTCCCGATCCAGGTCTATATCATCCGCGTATCTCAGTATTTGTATCTATTCGAAAAATAAAGTGCCCGATGTCTCAATTTCTGGAATCTCGGATGCATTTTTCTAAGGCTATGTTAATCAGAAGGCTGGAGAGCGCATCACCCTGCCTAAGGCCTTCCATTGCCCTAAAAGGTTGCAAGATACTGAATGGATCCGAACGACGCTTTTTTATTTTTTTAACGTCATTGCTGTAAGTGACGACACCAATTGTGGTGGAATGCCGATCTCAGTCAACGCTTGGTACAGGAAATTTCGGTGAACATTGTCGTATGCAGCCTTAAAATTCACGAAAATAATATGGTGTGTTATGACATTGAACTCAAGTGTTTTAAAATCTGATCAGTAGTCGAACGGTTAGGGCCCCAAGCGTACTGGTAGTCGCCTAGTTTGTCTTCTGTGTATGGAGATATTCTATTGAAAAGGACATAGGCGAAGATTTTATATGCCGTGTTTAAAAGAGATATACCGTGATAATTCTGGCAATCAAATATGTCACCTTTCTTGTGCTGTACACACCGCTGTAATATATACCCTATGTTACTGCGATGTTCCACTCATCGGGCGTATTAGATTATATTAGAAAAACTTAACTATAATTATTTTTCTTATGTCATTGTTGTGGCAACCCTGTACTTAGTCTGTGGTTCATGTACCTATGCAATGTGTAAGGCAATGTGCTTTTAGAAAGAATAAAGAAAAGTTAACAGGGCGTCGTTTCAGACTACTACACCTGGACTATCAGCTCATAAAATTTCTCCTTAAAGCTAGTTTCAGCATATTTAAGCAATTCCACAGAGATGTAATCAGTTCCTGGTGGCTTATGATTTTTGAGTTTCCTAATGGCCAATCTAACTTCGTCTATTTGTAGGCAGTGAGATATCTGGGATGTTAGTATAATTTTGTATGGCAGAAGGTGTTTCAGCAGTTTCTGTGCTATTTAGCAGTTCTTGGAAGTACTAATTCCATCTTTTAATAATATCGTTCTTACTATTTAGTAGCTCACTATCTTTACTTTTACAAGCTGAGGTTCTAGGTTTGAAATCTTTCCTACCTCTATTAGTTTGGCTGTAAAAGTTTCTCGAGTCCTTCGTTGAGAAACTTTTAGCAATCTCTTCAAGTTAGTTGACATCAACACATTTCTTCTTCTTTCTCTTGTGTAGTTATTTTTTTTCCTTCGTCGCGCTTTATGCTCTCTCTCGTCTGCAAGTGTAAGTCTGCTGTAACGATAGGTATGCTTCATTCTTTTCGTTAGTAACCTTTTGGCATTCGGCCACTTGTTTCTGCATCGTATCTCATTACCTAGATTTTCACTCGCAGCTGTTAGTAGAATTTTACTTAGTACTTCCCAGGATCTTACTTGCGTTTTGTTCGCTATTTATCTATCTGCTCTGAGCCAAAATTTTTAGATAAACTTTCACTTTAAGAGGTGCGAAATAAATCTACACTACATAGTATAAAACAAAGTCGCTTTTTCTGTTCCTATGTCCCTTTGTATGCTTAAATCTTTAAAACTACGGAACGGATTTTGATGCGGTTTTTTTTAATTCATAGAGTGATTAAATAGGAAGGTTTTAGTGTATAATTTATTAGGTTTGAAACAAAGTAGGCGAAGCCGCGGGCGGTAAGCTAGTAATATTATAAAGAGGAAAGGTTTGTATGTATGTATGGTTTTCACGCATAAACTACTGAACCGATTTTGATGAAATTTGGCACAGATAATCTTTAGACATTGAGAAAGAACATAGACTACCTTTTATTGTGAAATATGTACCACGGGCGGAGCCGGGGCGGACCGCTAGTTCCTAACTAAAACTGCACTTTTGTATTACTTTTTTTAATTAATTATACTGAAGTATAATTTTTTGTTGATTAATAATACCAATATTAGAGTTGATTGCCCATAGGTATTAAGTAAATAGTAAAAATGAGTCTTGAAACAAACAATAAATATAATTTCTTAGTTAACATTTGGTTTCATTAGACTACTTCCCATTAATATTTTAATACTAAGTTGACATAATTCAGGTTACGTCCAAATGCATGCATAGAACAAAAATACTAAAGTGACTCATTCCCAAACTAGTCAAAGATGAGTTACAAGTTTTCAGTACTAAAGTGACGCAATATCTAATGGTAATTTTTAAAAAAAGATAAAAAATATTTAAATTTAATTTAATTTATTTTTTATGGATTGTATGGGTGGATAATATCCTCTAAAATGATATCAGACTTTAATATCTTATATAACTTTGCATTCGAACAAATTATGACATGATTTGTAAATAGTTCTGTAAATTACGAACACTTTTTTGATGATTCCCAAAAAACACGAATTTCGTATTAGGTCACTTTCGTTCTCAGCGTGCGAATTATGATGTTAGACTATATTTTTACATATGAACACATGTTGTAACAACCCCAGAAATATACTTTTTTCGTGTTTTTTTGTAGTTGTGGCCTTATGAACGAGTACTTCATGGAATAACTCAATGTATTCACATAATTTTTTTTTTACTCTTTGCAATATAACGACTTATGCCCTTATGCACTATGTTCATAATCGCACAACACGACTTATATTATTGCCAGTTTTGGTTTTATAGAAATGATGTGACTTATTATGCTTGAAATTTGTGTACTTTATGACTCAATTGAGGCTTTTTAGTGGAAAAACTATGCACGTAGCTTGAAAAACGAATGAAATCAACGGGTTTTTTTATCGTTATTAGATAATAAAAACAAAACATCATTTAGGTATTTATGCATTTAACCCTAGAAGTCCAATCTACGTAAATTTGACGTATGAACTCTTCTATATTTACCATCGAATCGCTGCAAAATCCAGAATCAACTCATTAGCCGTCGAGACCTAGCAGTACATAGTTGGCTCATCCATGTAAATTCCGCCATTTGGTTGTAAAGAGGATGTTGTGCGTCATTTTGACGTATAATTGGGCTTTTCGTAACTTTTAAAATTGTTTCAAATTTTTATTTTGTGACTAGCTACCCGCCCCGGCTTCGCACGGGTGCAATGGCGGCCGGCCGGTACCGCCGCAAACGCTACGTCCCGCAATTTTTAAAGTAAATGACAAAAGAAAGTTATTGTGGGTTATCCATAAGAGATAGACATAATATATACCATCACGGACTTTTCTGTAGACCTTTTCAATACTTAGTACATTATTTTGATAAAACTCGTAGGGTTTAGCCTGCGTTTGCAATGTAGGTAAGAGGAAAAAATGTAATTATTTACGGCATCACATTAGAAACCTCAAAAATAACAGTACTTCTCCACTATTTAATTTAATTATTATACATATACACCTTCCTCTTGAATCACTCTATCTATTAAAAAAACCGCATCAAAATCCGTTGCGTAGTTTCAAAGATTTAAGCGTACAAAGGGACATAGGGACAGAGAAAGCGACTTTGTTTTATACTATGTAGTGATTCCAATGCGATCGGAAAAATAAAGAAAAGGTATAATAACTAAATCATTGTTCATTTACTTTCAGGGTTATCTCCCTCATCAGAATCGCGAGAGCGACGCAGCAGTACTGACTCGAGTGAATCTTTACCAGAGCTAAATATTGAAGTGGTACCTAAAAGAAAAGATGACGATGACCCAGAAGAGTTTTATCAGGAGTTAGAGAAAAAAATGAAGGAAATTATATCGGCAGATCGAAGAGGGTGTGATGCCCCGAAATCTGATACTATTGACAAAGAATCAGTAGAATTAAATGTGTTTTGTCACATCGTAGCGTACACTGCGTAGTTTCAAAGATTTAAGCGTACAAAGGGACATAGGGACAGAGAAAGCGACTTTGTTTTATACTATGTAGTGATTCCAATGCGATCGGAAAAATAAAGAAAAGGTATAATAACTAAATCATTGTTCATTTACTTTCAGGGTTATCTCCCTCATCAGAATCGCGAGAGCGACGCAGCAGTACTGACTCGAGTGAATCTTTACCAGAGCTAAATATTGAAGTGGTACCTAAAAGAAAAGATGACGATGACCCAGAAGAGTTTTATCAGGAGTTAGAGAAAAAAATGAAGGAAATTATATCGGCAGATCGAAGAGGGTGTGATGCCCCGAAATCTGATACTATTGACAAAGAATCAGTAGAATTAAATGCAGTAGAAAAACCCAGTAGTCCAGAGATATAATTATGATCTCCGAAGTTTATATAATTATGATAATTTTACGGAATTTTAAAAGCATATAAGTAGTTTACTAAATGTTACTTCATTACATATACATAATTGTAAATAAATAGGTCACAATGGTTATTTTATTGGTATACTAGATTTCCGCCCGCGGCTTCGCCTGCGTTTTCAAAGGAAAACCCGCATAGTTCCCGTTCCCGTGGGATTTCCGGGATAAAACCTATCCTATGTGTTAATCCAAGTTACCCTCTATATGTGTGCTAAATTTCATTGTAATCGGTTCAGTAGTTTTTACGTGAAAGAGTAACAAACATCCATACATCCATACAAACTTTCGCCTATATAATAGTACTAGATTTCCGCCCGCGGCTTCGCCCGCGTTTGCAAAGGAAAACCCGCACAGTTCCCGCTCCCGTGGGATTTCCGGGATAAAAACTATCCTATGTGTTAATCCAAGTTACCCTCTATATGTGTGCTAAATTTCATTGTAATCGGTTCAGTAGTTTTTACGTGAAAGAGTAACAAACATCCATACATCCATACATCCATACATCTATACATCCATACATCCTTACAAACTTTCGCCTTTATAATATGTATTAGATTTATTTGAATGATTTTTTTCCAAGTCACGTTTCACATGATATCTATAGTATTATACTATAGATTGAGTATAAAATGGGATCCAGACAACTTTAATACTAGGACGAAAAACCTTCAATTTTAGTAAATGACGATTATTGTCCTCCGCTGGATTTGGACTTCAAGCAAAGGGAGTGGGTGGCTGAAGATGTTGTCCGGAGTAAAACCGAATATGTTATGGGGTTTTGTTACCCATGTATAATGAAAGTCGTAGATTGTAAAATAAACCTTTAATCGATCTTTCAATAATACAGTACTATGTTGTTAATGCTATACAATGTTTCACCAGTCACCACAATGAGTCTAGTCTGTACAGGTTAGCAGGAGACAATCATTGAGTATTGGTATTAAATACGTATCAACTGCGTATTGCGTTTTGCGTATTAACTATTCTGCCGTCCTTTAACTAGAAAGCCGTTAAGCCCACGAAGTGAGTTTCGAGTAAATGGCAAAAAACACGGAAATCGTTATTTCTTAAAAATTATGACACTTAGAATAATTATTGTGAGATACATCGATCGAAATTTAATTATATTATATATAAATAATAGAATGCATAGAACGTGCATAGAATAAAATAGTAGGTAGCGTTTATTTCCCTCTGAGTAAGTAGTGTGTATTGTGTATCAAAAGTAACATTCAATTATGTATTGTGTTAATTTTATTTATTACGGATTCAACATCAAACAACTCTACGGTAAGTATCAAGGTGCGTATTAACTATAGAGCTATTATTTATTACCTTACCTAATACCTATAGGTATGTTATAGCTAATTGCTGCTGGGCGCTGGCTGCGATTTCGTCCATGTATCTACTGAAAGGTTTCATGACATAATATGAGCACAGGGGAATAAAATAAAAATACCAGTATGTACATCCAAAAATATTTATTTCAATTATTACAAATTATCCTTAATCTAATTTTGAAAATCTAACACTGAATTAGATTCCTTACAATAATATTATTCAAATTAATAACAAAATAACGTATTTTACGGCTAAATTAATATTGAACTAATTATGTAGTTAAAACACGAAAGCGCATTACCTTGTTATACCAAAAATTTTATATGATACAATATTTTCAACTGATATCGAAATGTACGAAAATAGTAATAATGTAATTGAACTGAGAACATAATATTTTAATATTCAGACAAAGCTGTATTGTTTCGATATACGTAGTTTTTATTGTAAACTGCACATAATATTTTCATAGAAAAATACTGTAAAACAACAGATGATGAAATTTTCAAATAATTTGGAAAATCCAAAAGTGCACGCCTCATAATTTTTTTTTAATAAATATTGCACGCCTCATAAGCGAAGCGTTGAGGTGGGTACTACTGTCACTTCGCGCAAAACATCTGATTTTTCAAACTTAAAATGTCTTTATGTATCATACATTGCACTTGTAAGATAATACATACACACACATATTAAGAAAAAACACTATTTTTAACGTTCATGATATTTTTGATGTCATTTTTGTTATTTAAACTAGTTAAAAAACAGTTTAAAAAAGTTCTGTCTTGGACGTCCGTGTGTCTGTATGTGCGGATCCTTTTTCTTGTTAACACGATAGCGACCGAAATACTTTACTAATCGAGTCTTTTTTTTTCTCTTTCGCTTGAAAAAATAGTTAATATAGTTTTTAGAATAGTTTTTACAAAATATGTAATAGGTTTTGTCTGGTGTGACTGATTGATAGACAACACACTGACTATAATGATGGACCTAGGACACATGAGGATTCAAGATTTATTTGGAGGATATTCCTTGAGCTCTATAATGAATGCATTAAGAATAGGGTTTGAAAAACAAAAGTTACCTGTCCTCGGTGTATTAAGAGTAAACCTCTTTGGCTTATTTGGTGTTAACACATTTTGGTCAACACTCTCCGAAACCTGATTTTGTATGACACCATCACCCTCACCACTGCATATAACAATTTCAATGTCATGGTTACTTGATGTAGGCATCAAATCTGCAGCCTTACTTATATCATCAGAAACCCTAGCAAACCCATCACCAATACCGTCACCACTAGCTCCACCATCTCCACTCATGCCACCAATATCAACACCTACTGTTTCCTTATCACCCCCAAATGGCACAGTAAATCCACTGGCAGTACTTCCTAGTAAACCAGAAACTCGGTCCAGTATGTCATCTGGGGGTATATGTATAATCAGCAGGACCACCACCAGTCTAAAAATTCAATGTAGGTAAATAGAATTAATAAGTCATTACATTCTGAAGTCCAATTAAAAACACAACTATGAACGAACACGACTAGCTAACCTTAATTTGGTTCATCCTTATTTTAGTGCTGCGTTTGCGAGAATTCTTTTTTAAATTTTCCCATTTCAAACGCAGCTGCTGAGGTGTCCTGGGACAATTCGTAGCCTGGGCATTGAACCGCTCGGTCAATCTAACCCATTCCTCGTTTTTTAGTTTGTTATTGGTGGCGTTCGTTGTTTTCGTTGTTATGATTTTACTCCCTTCTATTAATTCAAGCAAGAACTTGGATTCCTCTTTTGTAAGAGGCTTGCCTTTTACCTAGAAACAAAAAAATAAGATTTAGGCGCGAAATTGAGCGTAAGTTGGGAGCACAAAAGCGTCACCTTATGAAATAACAAAAAGGTACTTACGATTTCGCAATCCATTATTGATAATGAATAATAGGTAATTAATGACTAACTGTTATAACTTGTTTTACTTATTTATTATTTGTATGTTCGCAATATTTAAACGCATAAACGTTCACAGTTTGATAGCTGTTGTCACTTGCCACAGAACAGACCAATACACATTCCATTTTAGGTAAAGTATTTTTACTTGATATCATATTTTATGTGATAAAATATAATTCCTAGTAAAGTTTTTACACGCTTTCACAAAATTATTTGCTTTTAGTATTTTGGATATTCTTTATAATATTTTAAGACTAGTTTGTTACTATTAAACATTTAGCTAAACGTATTGCATACATCAAACATTGTGCTAGGAACGGAACGGTCAAGAGGGAAAAGATCGCCACTGATCCCGGTATCACAAAAAATTTGGATTGCAGTCATTTGTTATTGGCACGCAGATCGGAGATCAATCGAGCAACACGCAGTAATCCAGGATTGGTCATAATCTTGGATAGGAGATACATTATTAATTTCGGGCGTAAATCTTTTACCGCCAAAAGTTTAAGTATATATGTTAAATAAACATGTTTTTATTTGTCGTATTGGGCTGGAGGACGCGGAGGGCACTTTGGAGTATGATTGCGCTCCACAAATATTGCGTTTTCAAATTGAACAGTTTTAACGGGCTTAGATTTTAGTGTACGATTACTAATTAATTTAATGGATCACGCGGGAGTTGAACGGCGACGAGCGTTGCCGCCACGTCACCACTCTGCACGCTTGGAACGAAACACCGTACGCGAGCCAATTGCAAAATCGACCGCGCACCGCTTCCGCCCAACCGAGTAAGTAATGAAACAATGAAAGTAGTGGTTTTTTAATTTCTATCATGCAAAATTCGAGAATTTATATTATTTCACCCATACAAATATGAAATTTTGACGTGTTTCATATCGAACTTTCATGGGAACAGTGAAATTTTGTCCGAGTGAATTTTAAACTTGGCGCGTTTATTGAACATAAAGTCACACTTCAGGTATTTAAAAATATAAATAAACAACGCATAAATTATAATTGTTGACAATCATTTTAATCGTATACAAAATCAAAATGTTTACCTTCTCAAAATTCCTTTAAGTGCACTACACCACTAAGTTGGTTTAATATTTTTTCAAAGCTAGCTATCTTATAGGTTATGTGCGATCCATAAGGCTCACGGTGGAACTGTGCTTGACGAAGAAAACCACAAATTTTTATAGACGCATACATAGATATACACTCAATATCTTATCAGAATAAATCGTGTAACTGAATACTTGCTTGCTTACCCTTATCAATTCTCGAACTTTTTAACAATTATCCAATTGAAACGGAAGCTTGTGATAAACATGACGAACATCTTAAATCATCATATTATGTATAACCAATGTATATTTGTATAACCAGTGTAATATGTATGTACATACTCGTCACGATGAGACCGATGTCGAGTCTATTAAATCATTCGTTGCGTATCGTCCTTGCAGACAAATACGGACCATTTTCAGGCTGATCGTGCGGGGTGAGGTAAGTGTTTAATTTTGGCGGGAGGTGGAGAGTGTCCGTTCTGTAGCGTTTAGCTACTATTATGTATTCTGTGACATAATATAGCAGGAAAGCAGTTACCATGTTCTTGTTTGAGGATAGATTTTCTATTTATGAAGGAAATTGCATGTAATGATATGAATAGAAAATATTTAAATTAATATAATATAATGCAGTCTTAATTACCAGGAACAGATCTTTGTTACTGCAATGTGAGATAAACAATGTTATATTTAAATAATCTATACTAATATTATAAAACTGAAGAGTTTGTTTGAACGCGCTAATCTCGGAAACTACTGGTCCGATTTGAAAAATTATTTCGGTGTTAGATAGCTCATTTATCGAGGAAGGCTATAGGTTATATATCATCACTCTACGACCAACAGGAGTGGAGTCACGGCCACGGGGCTGAAACCGCGTGGAGCAGCTAGTACTGAAATAATTAATATTTTTTATTGTCGAAGTTATCGCTCGCAACAATGAGCGCTAGGCTTGTGCCTAATGAAGTCCTGGCATTCCTGCAGTATCAGCTGGATGTCATGGATGAAGTTAGCATAGAGCAAATTTGCACGAGCAATTTTACGGAAGGAGAGATACGTGACGCCAAATCACTACTCTTTTTGCCATTGAATATGGCCGACCAGATGCCGTCTCGCAGGAGGGACGAGAAGGGAGAGAGGAGTCTACGGGACATCATCAAGGTGTTCAAGAAGACCGATCCGGACGACGTGCCGACTTTCGTGGCGAAGGATTTGCGTAAGCTGCCTCCCGTCACATTCGACCACGTCGACGTCACCCGCCTTCTTAAGGACATCACTTCATTAAGGACGGCCCTAAAGGAGATGGAGTTTAAATTTGGAGCTTCCCAATCCACCATCAACGATCTGCGTAATGAGGTCGTCGCCCTGCGCGATTCAATTTCATTATGTAGGTCAGCGGAGGTTTCAAATGTGAACACGCGTCGTGGAGCGCAACGTGAGACTTTTGAGTCAGCGAATTTGACGACGCCGCCGGCCGTCGACCGCGTCACGCCGCGCCCCGCCTGACCCGCGCCTCCCCCGGAGAGCCCGCCTCGTGTAGCCAACCCGACACCGGCTGGCTACGCGGCCGCTGCCGCCAAGCCTCCCGTAAAGCGGCAAGAAATCACCCGAGATGGAGATCCCGTTAAGCACAGGGACTCCCCGCGCCGTGCGGCACCCTTGTCGAGCGTGAATAGACATCCACTCGATGAGGAGGGCTTTACAAAGGTAGAGAAAAGGAAGAAGAAAAAGAAGCCCTCCTCCAACAAGTGTGGTACCGCCCCGACCGGTAACAACCACCTGCTGCGGCCCGCCATACCGACGACGCAGCTGTACGTGTCCCGCCTGCACCACTCCACCCAAGCTTCTGATGTAGTGGAGTATGTGCGGGTGAAGACCAAGTTTATCGTGAGGGTCCAGCGCCTGGAGCCGCGCAATAATTTGAACTTTAATTCATTTGTTGTGCGTGTACCGAGCGAGCAGCTGTCGACCTTCATGAGCGAGGAGTTCTGGCCCCGTGGTGTCGTGTTCCGGCGGTTTCGCGGGCGGCTTCGCAACACCCAGCCGAAGCCCATTCAGCGCAATATGACACTGCCAGTGCCGTGAATTGTGTATAGTGTAGTGCTTAATAGTTTTAGTTATAAAATATTATATGTATGTTAGTCTGTAAGGTATTTATTCTATGGGTCTGTACAATTTATTGTCTGTTACCTGAAATAAATGTTATAAATAAAAAAAAATAAATAAATAAATATCCCTTGAGGCAGACTGATAGTCTTTCTTCAGCGGAAATAGCCAATCTATAATTGGTATTTTGTTTTCGAATATGTGGCCTGAGAATTTCCAACAAACTTTCAAATTTGTCCTAAGGAGCGCTGGTGCAGTGAACTCCCATAAATAATTATAGTATAAAGTTATACCTGCTCATTCATTTATTAATTGATATCACTATTTAAAATCTATCGTAAAAACTCCAATATTAATATGAATAAAATTTGAAACCTTATAAATAAAAATACATCATTAAGTACATACACAGTACACTCTTGTTCATTTCTTATGTAACGCGCGAAACGGAGCTTACGGAGCGCTCTCGATTGCGCTCCTATGAAACAAGATTCAGTACATTGCCCAAATACGAAATCCAATAAGAGTGAAAGAGAAATTTCGCAACAGTCCTGCACGTGAAACAAAAGATTTACTATGGAAAAATAGCAATTTTTGGAGCGCCGCTCACACGCGACGTTGCCGACGCGACGCGGCCGCATCGCATGACAGCAGCAATTGCGCGCGACGTTGCACTCCTATATTAGAAACAAACACTATGAGTACGCTCGATAATCATTGAATTTGTTTTGAAATAGCCTGTACTTTATAATTTTTAGTGTTTAAATATTTTATAATGTGGTGCTCATTATTTTTTTGTAATAAATTATCCCGCTTACGCTATTGTATTTTCGTTGTTTTATTTCAAGTGAACACCCATACAATTTTGTCACGAGCCGCCTCTGGTCATAATGAATTTAATCTTTCCCTCGAGTGGGCTCGAGAAGGCGTGCGGATTCCCGCGACTGCTCGAGAAGTCGCTGGAATGCTCGAGAAGTCGTGGGTCTCCGTGACTCCGCGCTTCACTGCCCTTCGCCGCTCTTTCGGTGTGAGTTGACCCTTAAGCTATAAATTGATAAGAAGCTCGCTTCTCCTTAGATAGCAAATGATTGGAATATACTCACCAAAATTTTGCGTTATATACTTAGCCACACAACTACTATTTTAATTTCACTTAAACGAAACACAATGAAAAGTTTATAAAGTATTATTGAGGGTAATTTAAAAGTGTTATGAACTAATTCGTTTGAAGAGTCAAACTGCCATTTTCAGAAAGCAAACGGTTAAGGACGCGTGAGAATCACTATCCCACTTCTGAATTTAGGAACAAATATAATCAAAACTCGTTAATTTAATTTAACATTAAGTAATATCATTTACAAAATAATGAAATAATTTCACACTATTTTTTTAAACTCACTTTAACTAACTTAATTGTAATTAAAAAAAACTTATATAATGCAAAGGAAAATAATAAGGCAGTTGACTCCACAAACGGGCAGAGTTGTAGTGTGTCAATTGACTCGCGGCGAATGCCGCGCGCCACGAATGAGCGCGCCAGCGCTTTTATTTGCAATCCGCCACCACTTCGTGAGGGTACGTTTTCAGGAAACTATGAACTTCAGGATTTTTTTAACGTCATACTTAGGTAAGTAAGTACACATAAATAAGTCCTGTGTACTCGGTCAAAAAGGTCTGAGTACATTTTTTCCCTCAGTTGTAAAGGGCTAAGCGACAAAACGGCCTGTCGTGTGCCAAACGTGTCACTTAACGCAAACAAGATGGCGCCACTTTCATAACAAAAAGTTTAAATGCCACTATAGGATTTTTTTATACTATTCTTATATATTGTACAGGTAAATACAGTAGGTCGGGTCGTTTTTTTTTTTCTCTGAATTATGAAATTTTAAAAATTGCGATTGCGATTCCAGATGTAAATAAGTACATCCTGCAATCATGCCGCCGCCGAGCGTGCCGCCGCTGCCGCAGCGACGTGCGACTCGTCCGCGCGCACTGGGCCGCAGGGTCTATAGCCGGTCGGTTGCCGCACTTGAAATGGGCCTGGACGCCATTGCCGCTTCCGGCCAGGCCGCAATTGTGGCCCGTTCAACGGCAGCTGGCCGGCTCCCTGTGTTGGTGTCGGAACCCCAGTCAGGAGCCGGCGATGAATCGTTCCTGGCGAGTCCACTGACGTTGTCGCCGGCCCAATCCACCGAATCCGTATCCTCAATTGCTCGTCAACAGGCCCCGGCATTCGCCGCCACGCCAACGCCGGGCACTTTAAAACGCGCCGCACAGGCACCTCTACCACGTACTCCGCGCTTTCCCGCCCCCTTACCGGGTATTCCCGTGGGACGCTTTCCCTCCCCTCCCCATAGAGTAGGAGAGAAAACTCTCACAGCGTCCCCGCCTCCTCCTCTGAACATGCCGACGATGTCACCGGGCTCTCCTATGGAGACCGGGACAACCGGCCCAACATACGCGGCCATGGTCGCGTCTCCAAAATCTCCTGTGCCCATACCCTCCACCTCCTCCGCTGCCGTTGCGCCCGCCCCAACTAACAAGACTGTGACTGCGACCGACACTGTTGCTCCCGCCGGCACTGCAAGCACCGCGCCTCCCACCAAACAGCCCAACCGCTACCCTCCGCTCATCGTAGAGACGCTGCCCGACTGGCCAACTCACTTCAAAGAATTAAAGAAGGTCCTCGGGCACACCCCGAACGGACGTCCGTTTGGTAAGGGCGTCCGATTCATGCCAAAGACGGACCAGGAGTTCCGTGTCATCCAGCGCTATCTTACGCAGCTGGAGAGCAACACCGGAATCTCCTGGTTCTGCTACTCGCTACCCGCTGAAAGAAGCGTGAAAGTAGCGATCCGCGGCCTGCCGGCTAACACAGAACCGGCACTTGTGGAGGCAGAGCTGCGCGAGCTCGGGTTCACCCCGGAGCACGTGCGCGCAATCCCAGCTCGCCCGGGTAGGCCGGGCTGTTTGATGTTCGCGCAATTGCAGCGGACTCCGGACCTCATCCCAGGCATTTACGAGGTCAGCGAACTGCTCTGTATGCCTGGGATCATTATCGAGGCATGGCGCGGCAGGAAGGGGCCCGCGCAATGCCATCGCTGCCAACAATTTAGGCACTCCTCCCAAAACTGCCACAGGCCATTAGCCTGTGTGCGGTGTGGTGGGAACCACCCGGCGAAGGAGTGCCAACGTCCGCGTGAGGAACCACCGACGTGCGCCAACTGTGGCGGCGCCCACACGGCCAATAATGCGAATTGTCCGGTCTACCGCAAGGAGATGCGCAACCGCAGGGCCGGCACTATCGCCCGCACTGCTACAAGTGCGCGCGCTCGCAGCTGAAGTCGACGCACCTGGCTCGCTCATGGCTGCTGCCAACCAGCCAGGACCGACAGGTAAACGCCGCCGTAGGCGTGGCAAGCGCACCCGCACCCAACCGCGGCAAGCAGCACCGCCAGTTGCGAAGCCCACCGCGCCGCTCAATGCACCACCTGCACCAGCCACTGTACCGCCTGTTGCATCTACCGCCAGGCCGCGCCCTGCACCGCAAGTCGCGCCGCAGCCAACCAAGACGTCCAAGCCCACCGTGGTCGCTGCCCCCGCACGGGGGACGAAGGCGAAGCGAGTGATGCCGCTGGACCCTCGATTGACTAAGGTCATCAGCACCCTTAATCAGGTACTGGTGGCCATCCAGGAACAGCGTGACCCAATACCGCTGATCCTGGGCTGTATCGCGGAGCTCTGCGCCTCTTATGGCTGAGCTTCGCATTGCTTTTTGGAACGCCGACGGGCTCTCAGCGCAAAAAGCCCGTCTCTTCAAAACCCTGCTCTCCCAGCGTCAAGTGGACATCGGCCTGGTTAACGAGACGCACCTCAGACCAGTAGACAAGTTGAAGGTTTCCGGATACTATGTCTACCGGGAGGACCACACCTCGCCAATCGGGACTGCTTATAGGGGATTAGTAGTCCTGGTCCGTCGGAATCTCATCCACCAACTGCTGCCAGTACCTCAGTTGCAATCGTCGTACGCCCTCGGCGTAGAAATCTGTGTAGATCGCCAGCCCATCCGTGTGTTCGCCTTTTACAAGCCGCCGCAGAATCGACTCGCAGTGGCTGATGTCCGAACTTTGCTGGACTCGCCGCTGCCCACGATCCTCGCTGGCGACTTCAATGCGAAACACACGGCGTGGAACTCCAACACCGTAAGCCCGGACGGCAGACGCCTCCTGGACGACGCAGACCGCCACGGCTACGAAGTGCTAGGACCAGAGGTCCCAACGCACTACCCGTACTGTGCAGCACACACTCCGGACGTCATCGACATAGCAGTTGCTCGTGGCCTCGTCGCCGCACCGTCGCTTGACGTCCTGGATGACCACCTCATTTCCGACCACCAAGCCGTCCTCATGACGCTGACACTGACTCCTATGACAACATCACTGCCTTCTCCGAAACATCGCCAGGACTGGAGAATCTTCGCCGTACACATGGCTGAACATTCTCCGTCCTTTAGAGTCGAGAGCCCTGCAGACGTCGACCGACTCGCCACGGACTTCAGCGCAGTCTTGTCCAACGCGCTTCGCGAGTCCAGACTCGACGCTGCATCCACTCGCAAGAAACCCCAGCTCCCTGCCTACATACAAGCGATGTTAGAGGAGAAGAGGAAGCTGCGAAGATTATGGCAAAACCTGCGATGCCCGACCATGAAGACGCGGCTGAACGCTCTGGCAGCCAAGATTTCAGACGCACTGGAAACGGTAGCAGTCGAATCTTGGCACACCGCCATCGAGCGAGCCGGCGATGACTGGTCCGGCATGCACCGCCTTTGCCGCCAGCTCTCCAGGAAGCCCTCTCCGATTAGACCCCTCATGGCCGGTGACGGAACCCCACGTTACCGCGCCGAGGATCGAGCGGAGATTTTTGCAGACTTCCTGGAGACGCAGTTTACGCCTAACCGGACTGCGAATGTGCAGCACGTAGAGACTATCGAGCGACATGTGATGGACTACTTAGAATTGCCGATACCGCCGACAGAAGATCCCGTCGTGTTCTCCCCTGGTCGAGTCCAAAGGATGATTCGACGAACTAAACTGGGCAAAGCCCCCGGTCCCGACCGAGTCACCAACGAAGCGCTGCGTCACCTACCCCCGCGAGCCATCGCGACGCTGACGCGGCTCTTCAATGGAATCCTCCGTACCGGGCACTTTCCATCCCCGTGGAAGCTCGGCCGAGTCATCCTGATTCCCAAGCAAGGCAAGAACATCATGCTGCCTGAGAGCTATCGCCCCATCACTCTTCTGTCCTCTATCTCGAAAGTCTTTGAGAAACTACTGCTGCTGCATATTACGCCCCACCTTCAGCCACGCGACGAACAGTTCGGTTTCCGCGCCGAACACTCCACCACTTTACAAGTGACGAGAGTACTGCACCACCTCGCTACCGCCTATAACAAGCGAGAACAATCAGTTGCAGTATTCCTTGATATGGAGAAGGCGTTCGATCGCGTTTGGCACACCGGACTCATCTACAAGCTGTCCACGTCCACTACTCCACGTCGAGTAGTTAAGACTGTGGCCACCTTCCTGCAAGACAGGCGTTTTCAAGTGGCGGTTGAAGATGCTTTGTCCTCAGAGCGCCCCATCCGAGCCGGTGTGCCCCAGGGAAGCTGCCTGTCGCCCGTCTGCTATAGCAGATACACGGACGACATTCCAGTCGCTGGCGGAGCCATTTTAGCGTTGTATGCCGACGACGCTGCGTTCATTACCACCTCGCTGAACGCCAAGCACGCATCGGTAAAGATGCAGCGAGCACTGGATGCACTTCCCTCATGGCTGGAGGACTGGAGACTCAAGGTCAACGTGAGTAAAACTCAGGCGATTTCCATCGGGCGGGCGCGCCTTTTGCCGCCCCCGGTGTCTCTCATGGGCGAGAACGTCGAATGGTCACCGACGGCCAAGTACCTTGGTGTGACCATTGACAAGACACTCTCGATGCGGCCCCATGTGAAAAACGTGGTCGCCCAGACGCGAGCTGTGCGGAATATACTCCGCCCCATGCTGGCGTCTCACCTGCCTCTCCGTACGAAGCTGTGCATATACAAGGCGTACATTCGCACGCGACTTACCTACGCGGCCCCTGCGTGGTTCGCGCTGACCAACGAGACGGACCGCAAGTCTCTGCGAGCGCAGCAGTCGCTAGCGCTCCGCACCATCTCCGGAGCACCACGCTTCGTACGGAATCAGGTCATCTCCAGGGACCTGCGCATGGAGAGCCTGGACGACTTCGTTCGCCGCCTGAGTTCCTCAATGTTCGCGCGCGCCGACGGAGCGCGATCCCAGCATTTGCACGGCATCGCGCCATACCATCGACGACCGCCGGACAAAAGAGGCCTACCACGTGACCTAATCTCCTAGGACACGACCGCTTCCTCGCCGCTGGCTGACGGGCGCTCACCGGCACACTGCCGGCGAGCTCGACCTCGCTGAGCGGCGGGTGAAGCACACACGGACATTCCCCCCTGCAGCAGGCGCAGATCGCTCGCGATACCCCGCGGACTCGATCGCACTGCAGCAGGATTCCTCCCGGACATGACACCTTGGACCATCCGGTCCCACCCAGTGCCCCGCCTGTAGTAGCAGGCGGCGTTGCTATCACTGAAAGGGGCCATCGCCCCGAACAGTTACCCCGAAGCCTGTGAAGGCTTGCGTGGAAGACCCGAGTTGGCAGTAGGTCGGGTTCGTTTGCCCTCACCGTCTGAGCACATGCTACTAAATTACTATTTGTTCAGCTGTTTCGATGTTTTGACAGAATCCATACTACTCTAATGCAATGCATAAAAACAATGCATTTTGATGTTTATTCGATTGAAGACCCAAAATTGATATATCGTCAAGTTACATGGTTGGCAATTGTTTTTCACGGTTGACTATTAGTAGTTCTTTTATGATCTAGACACGCGGCAGCGTGTCAAGCCGAGTTCAAGCGAAGAGAACTGGCGAGCAGCAGCCGTGTGTATATTTACACGACGAACCATTTGGAGCCACTTTTCACCCCCTTATAACTCGAAAACTATTTAACTTAAACAAACCAAATTTGGTACATATAATGAGGACCCCAACATAAACAAGAACCTTAAATTTCATAAATACAGATAAAACAGTTGCGTAGATATTAATATCCAAAAATCGCAATTTTTAAGACTGACTGACTCATAGATATATACAAAACCTAACCCACTTCCAGATGACCTAGAAAGTTTCAATTTTGTAATCAACTAGGTAATAGTGTGTGTACAAAGTAAAAAATCAGAAAATACTGAATTTAATTTTTTTTTCAATGACATTAATTTTGTTTGTATGGAAAAATGGAAAAGTTTATAAAAATAGAAAATATTATAATCACCATAATAGTGTTAAAATATAGATCAAAACTAATCAGTGGCCGAAAAAAATTTTGAAATCCATCAATAAATGACTGAGATATAGATTATTGAAGTTTACATTTATTATTTTAGCACGAAACATCTGGATTCGATGCGCCTCTGACATTACACTCACTCGCGCGAGTATCGCTAGGGCAGATTACTTCGATTGCATTCTTTATTCAAAACACGTAAAATAAAAGAAAAATATTGTAATAAAAAAATTGCTCATACATTAAAAATAACATATAATTTTACATACTCACATTTATTTATTCTTTACTAGCTTTCCGCCCGTGGCTTCGCCCGCGTTTTCAAAGAAAAACCCGCATAGTTCCCGTTCCCGTGGGATTTCCGGGATGAAACCTATCCTATGTGTTATTCTGTTGTATAAGCTATATTGTGGTAAAGTGTTCATTCAAATCCATTCAGTAGTTTTTACGTGAAAGAGTAACAAACATCCATCTAATATTTCTAATATTATAAAGGCGAAAGTTTGTAAGGATGTATGGATGTATGCATGTATGGATGTTTGTTACTCTTTCACTTAAAAACTACTGAACCGATTACAATGAAATTTAGCACACATATAGAGGGTAACTTGGATTAACACATAGGGTAGGTTTTATCCCGGAAATCCCACGGGAACAGGAACTATGCGGGTTTTCCTTTGAAAACGCGGGCGAAGCCGCGGGCGGAAATCTAGTACATCCATACTTTCGTCCTTATAATAGTACTAGACTAGACTAGACTAGATTTCCGCCCGCGGCTTCGCCCGCGTTTTCAAAGGAAAACCCGCATAGTTCCCGTTCCCGTGGGATTTCCGGGATAAAATCTATCCTATGTGTTAATCCAAGTTACCCTCTATATGTGTGCTAAATTTCATTGTAATCGGTTAAGTGGTATTTGCGTGAAAGAGTAACAAACATCCATACATCCATACTTACAAACTTTCGCCTTTATAATTGAAAATCAAACGAACTTACCAAGTGAAGTTCGATGACAATTATGTGAGCAGCTTCATTCGAAGCGATTTATATTGACGTGGTGTAGTAGCGTTCCTAGCCTGAGCCTTGCACGGGTTTTTTAAAGGTATAAGTATTATTAATTTAAATTTATACTTTTATAATTTTTAAATTATACTTTTTTTTTTTTGTGGCAACACTTTTTACCCCTACCATTTACCCCCATCATTTCTCAAACGGTTCGTTACGATGTGAAGGTCATTTGTTGAGAGATATTTCACATTTTGTATTTATATAGGGCAGGGAATATATTAAAATGTTATGTAATACGTTTGTTGTCGAATTAACCGTAATCTTAGGGTGGGTATCTATAAATCGCTTCGAATGAAGCGGCTCACATAATTGTCATCGAACTTCACTTGGTAAGTTCGTTTGATTTTCAATTATGTTTCGCAGCTTCATTCTTTGCGATTTATATTGACGTGGTGTAGATGTTTAGAGTAATTAATAAAATGTGAAATGGTGATAAAAATTGAAAAACTTATGGTAAGTTTCATATTGCACGCCTCATAAGCGAAGCGTTGAGGTGGGTACTACTGTCACTTCGCGCAAAACATCGGATTTTTCAAACTTAAAATGTCTTTATGTATCATACATTGCACTTGTAAGATAATACATACACACACATATTAAGAAAAAACACTATTTTTAACGTTCATGATATTTTTGATGTCATTTTTGTTATTTAAACTAGTTAAAAAACAGTTTAAAAAAGTTCTGTCTTGGACGTCCGTGTGTCTGTATGTGCGGATCCTTTTTCTTGTTAACACGATAGCGACCGAAATACTTTACTAATCGAGTCTTTTTTTGCACGCCTCATAAGCGAAGCGTTGAGGTGGGTACTACTGTCACTTCGCGCAAAACATCTGATTTTTCAAACTTAAAATGTCTTTATGTATCATACATTGCACTTGTAAGATAATACATACACACACATATTAAGAAAAAACACTATTTTTAACGTTCATGATATTTTTGATGTCATTTTTGTTATTTAAACTAGTTAAAAAACAGTTTAAAAAAGTTCTGTCTTGGACGTCCGTGTGTCTGTATGTGCGGATCCTTTTTCTTGTTAACACGATAGCGACCGAAATACTTTACTAATCGAGTCTTTTTTTTTCTCTTACGCTTGAGTATGCTCAGGAATAGAACCCTTTCATTTTTCAGGGTCTGATTCGATGTGGTTTAATTGTTATTAAATAAACAAAAATAATAATTAATAAATATTTATTAAAAAAAAATTATGAGGCGTGCACTTTTGGATTTTCCAAATTATTTTCTCTTACGCTTGAGTATTTATTTATTTATTTATTTTTATTAAGAATTTCCAACAAAGAAAACATAATTTAAAAACTCTCAATACTAAAATTGCTTATCGTATAATAACAATATATGTTTCTTTACTTATAGGAAATTACAACAATCGTATATTTAAACGGATAACAATAGTTAGTTTAATGAAAAAATGAAAAAAATGAATTACAATTTCTGATGCAGGAATGTTTGCAATTATACACCAAAAAAAGTTAAATAATAATTTAAATGCTGCATCCAAAGTAGATCCAAAACAAAATTTGCAATAATATCGTTTTTACTAATATTGCTTATTAAAAAACTAATGCTGATTATTATTACATATTTACACTTTATTTATTGTGCTGACATGTTTCATTGAAATTATTATTAAGAATACGCTTGAATACCGCAAGTAAATTGTGAAATATATCAATTTCACGCGACTTTGCTGCAACAACGTTGTACTCATGGGTAAGTCTAACTATTGGGGAATGCTTCCCTAAGTTTGTTCGAAATGGAGGAGTTCTGAGTATAGCGCAGGGATATCGAGGGATCCTGGCGGGGACATTAATACATATTCTACCCAATAATTCAGGAGAATCAATACTGTTATTAATTATTTTATATAAGAAAACTATATCTAACATTGTACGTCGAGTTTTTAAGCTCAACATCTTGAAGTTATTGAGCCTGTCCAAATAACTTGTGCAAGTTTTACCAATTCCAGTTCTGAATGCTAGACAACGGACCAGTAATTTTTGTAAGCGCTCGATCCGATTTATATGCGTTTGATAAGTTGGGTTCCAGACTGTACAACAATACTCCAGACGACTACGAACGAAGCTGTTGTAAAGTACAAGCGCTGTTTTAGGATCCTTGAATTCTTTGGAGCACCGTAGGATGAAGCCAAGCGATCGATATGCTGCAGCCAATATGTTGTCGTAGTGAGATGTAAAACGTAATTGTGCATCAAGGTAAACTCCAAGATCGCGGACTACCTTAACCTCTTGCAACAATGAACCGTGAATATTGTATGAAGACTCTATGATCTTGCGGTTGCGCGTGAATTTTATGTGGTAGCATTTATCACAATTAAGGAGCATCATATTACAAACACACCACTCATTTAATTTTTCCAGATCTAATTGAAGTAAATTTGGATCTGTTTCTGAATGAATTACGCGAATTAATTTGAGATCATCTGCAAAAAGGTATGGAATAGAGTGTTTGAACACATCTGGCATATCATTAATGAAAACATTGAAAAATAAGGGCCCTAAATTCGAGCCCTGAGGAATACCTGAAGTTGCAATATAACTTTCTGATTGACAACCATTGAGAACAACAGATGATGGCCTGGTATCTAAGTATGATTTGCACCAATTCAAGACGGTGGAAGACACTCCAAGCAGTTCCAATTTCTGTGCTAAAATTGAATGGTTTACCTTGTCAAAAGCCTTTGAGAAATCGGTATAAATTGCGTCGACTTGGTAACCCTGATCAACTGCCTCAATAAGGTAACTTACATATGAGACAAGATTTGTATTTGTGGACTTTTTAGCCATGAAACCATGTTGGGAATCAGAGAGAAGACTATGAAGATGCTTGTAGAGTACATCATAAACCATTGACTCAAAAACCTTTGACAAGGTAGAAAGAATGGAGATTGGGCGATAATTTGAAATGAGGTCACGATTGCCACTCTTAAAAATGGGAACAATTCGAGCTTGTTTCCAAACTGATGGAAACAAACCATTGTTTAGCGAGGTATTGAAAATCAGTGACAGGGGAACGGACAGCCCGTCTGCACAACGCGAAAGAAATATGGGCGGGATATTGTCCGGACCTGGTCCTTTGCTCGGGTCCAGGGCCAGTAGTGCTTTTTTAATTGTATGACCTGGTATTGAAAATGTACTGAGCACAGAAGCTACGATGGATGCATTAGGTGAAGACATAGATTTGTAGTCCATGTGTTGTGTAGGATTGAAGACAGAGGAGAAATACTTGGCAAATAGATCACATATATCTTTTGGGTTATTACTAGACTCATTACCAAGTGACATGGTGGAAGGATAAGAAAGACTTCCCTTCCTCAGGTTTTTGACATGTGTCCAGAAATATTTGGGATGGATCTTTATAGAGTTTTCAATATTTTTTAAGTAATTAGTGTAGCATTCTTTTGTTAACAACATTGATTCTTTTCGCAAATATTTAAATTCAATTATATCTAAAGGGTTATTGTATTTTTTTATTCTTTTATGTAAGTTATGCTTTTTATTCAGTAATTTTATAAGTCTAAATGAATACCAAGGGGGATATTTACTTCCACAACTCTTAACTTCAGGGACACATTTTTTAATTATGCTATGAATTATACCATAAAATTTATCCACCATGACATCTACGTCTTCCGTAGGACAAAGCTCCATATTCCAGTTTATATTCTTAAGCATTTCATTAATTTCGTCGTAATTTGCCTTATGGAATTGGAACTTTTTCCTCGGCATGGTCTTATTAATTTAAGTATGCTCAGGAATAGAACCCTTTCATTTTTCAGGGTCTGATTCGATGTGGTTTAATTGTTATTAAATAAACAAAAATAATAATTAATAAATATTTATTAAAAAAAATTATGAGGCGTGCACTTTTGGATTTTCCAAATTATTTTTATTTGCAATAATCAATTAACTATAAATATTATTAATCACTCATTATTTTCATAATTTAACCATTAATTATTTTTCTTGCAGGTTACAATCATTATTAGATAACAATGTTTTAGCAAAGCTGGTAGGATCAGTAATTACATGTCTATTGTAAAACTTAGCAAATACTGCAGAAGAATCAGACCATCCCGCAGTTTTGCGTATAACATCAATGTTGACCCCAAGTCTATTGGCAGTGGAAGTGGATGCATGGCGAGTACTATGAGCACTAAATATAGAAGTATCTACTCCGCTGTTATGAAGCGTGTCCTTTATCCATCTGAGCGTCTGGGAGGTAACTTTTGAGTATGGTTTTTTAAAACTAATAAATAAATGATCATTATGTCGAAGTGTTGATGTTTTATTTACGTACGATTCTAGACATTTGGCTGGACAGATTTCCGAGCGACTATTGAAGTAAGGAATTCTTAAAAGAGGCTGTAACGAGTACGGCTTAGAAGTTTTAATTAAATCTGAAATCATTATTATTATTTCACTTGTGCCTCTTATATCAAGGTCCTTTAATTTAATAAGAGCAAGTGTTTGTACTCGATGCGCTGTTACCAAAGCCAATAAAGTTGCAGTCTTTTTGGAAAGAGTTTCCAAACTGAGTTCATTATTTGGCCACTGTTGGGCTAAATATTCGAGAACTATGCTCGGATCCCAGGTTATATGATATTTAGGATTTGTTGGCCTCGATTTGAAAACTCCTTTCATAAAGCGTTTTACCCTATCATCTTCTAAATTAGATAAAATTAATGATAAGGCAGACTTATAGGAGTTAATGGTACCGTATTTAGCACCTTTATTAAATAAATCAGTAAGAAAATGTAAAACTACAGGGACAGATGCAGAGATGTAGCTATAGTTGTGGGTACTGCAGTAGTTTAGCCATGTCTTTATGCAGCCATCGTATTGTTTGTAGGTAGAATCAGATAACGATGATAACATTTATATCTGTACCGTACTTGGTGACAAGCCTTTCCTTAGTAAAGCTTGCCTGAAAGCTTCGCGGCAACCAACTTCAGAGTTCTGTGTAGGTTGTGGTTGATCCTGAAGGGAGAAGTTAATAAATTAATATCAGGTGCAAAATATATGGGCTTGGTTGTCATTAATTTCTGAAAAATTGGGAACCAGGGTCGCGTAGGCCAATACGGTACCACAACTATACCCTCTGCCTTTTCTTTTATAATCTTTTGCATTACCTTTGTTATTAAACAAAACGGGGGAAATGCGTAAAAGAACTTATTTTTCCATGAAACCGTAAATGCATCTACCGCCCATGCATCAGGATCGTTTTTCCAAGTTACATATGTATGACACTTTGCATTACATCTACTTGCAAACAAATCTATTTCAGGGACACCAAAATTAATAATTATCTCATCGTATGCATTTTGGTTTAGTTCCCATTCTGTATCGTGAAATTTCTTCCGCGATAATTGGTCTGCTTCACAATTATCCTTTGTATTTATATTCGTTGTGTGCGCGATGACAGCGCCCCTAGTGGCCGCAACTATTCAGGACTTGTCATCTGTCAAATCATGTCAATTATATGATAAGATATTTTTGTGATATAGATTTTCGACTAGTTTTTCAACGAAATTGAAAAAAATAGTGTAAAAAGTGAGTGTGTATATTATACCTAGCGATTTTCTTCCTCGTGAAAAATATGGATATTATAATACGTACGGGATTTGAATCGATTAAGCAAAAAATACATTTCCAACCTCAAACTGAGCAAAAAGGGAAAAAATTAGTATTAGCACAGTGAAAAACGAATGAAATCAACGGGTTTTTTTATCGTTATTAGATAATAAAAACAAAACATCATTTAGGTATTTATGCATTTAACCCTAGAAGTCCAATCTACGTAAATTTGACGTATGAACTCTTCTATATTTACCATCGAATCGCTGCAAAATCCAGAACCAACTCATTAGCCGTCGAGACCTAGCAGTACATAGTTGGCTCATCCATGTAAATTCCGCCATTTGGTTGTAAAGAGGATGTTGTGCGTCATTTTGACGTATAATTGGGCTTTTCGTAACTTTTAAAATTGTTTCAAATTTTTATTTTGTGATTTATTTGAATGATTTTTTTCCAAGTCACGTTTCACATGATATCTATAGTATTATACTATAGATTGAGTATAAAATGGGATCCAGACAACTTTTATACTAGGACGAAAAACCTTCAATTTTAGTAAATGACGATTATTGTCCTCCGCTGGATTTGGACTTCAAGCAAAGGGATTGGGTGGCTGAAGATGTTGTCCGGAGTAAAACCGAATATGTTATGGGGTTTTGTTACCCATGTATAATGAAAGTCGTAGATTGTAAAATAAACCTTTAATCGATCTTTCAATAATACAGTACTATGTTGTTAATGCTATACAATGTTTCACCAGTCACCACAATGAGTCTAGTCTGTACAGGTTAGCAGGAGACAATCATTGAGTATTGGTATTAAATACGTATCAACTGCGTATTGCGTTTTGCGTATTAACTATTGTCCTAGTGAATCATTTTCACTATCGTCGAATCAATTTAAAATTCGATCAAGTGCGTTCCGTTTCGGAACGCCACAGATATTAAAATATAGATAATAAAAGTGGCAACGCCACAATGTCATGGTGGTATACATTGAGGATACAAGCACTATAAAGAGATAAGAGAAGCCCGAAAACCATATTCCTGTATGTTCAGTTAATACAGGAAAAGTTATAGGTGGTCAGTGGCGATATTTTACGGCATGATATAGAATTTTAACAATTTCTATATCATATAATATCAAAATAATGTAGATAAATGCTAATGCTTCCTTCTAGGGAAGCGCGCTCCATCATAGGCCACATCTCAGCTTACCATTAGGCGAGATCGTGGTCAAGCGCTTCCCTATCACACAATAAAAAATAAAAAAAATGTGTGCGTGTACTAGAGTACACACGTAAGAAGTGAAACTTCTTTATGTCCTTATTTTTCAAAAAATAATTTACTATATACAATATTAAAGAAATACGTTAGTCACACGATCGTCGCTACCTACTTAAATATTTACACCGGCCGCTGCTGCAACTCGCTCGCTTCGCTCGCTCGGCTCGTGCGGTAGTTCAAAAGTTAACCTAAGATGCTCGTCGCTTCACTCCTCGCTACCTATTTACATATTTACACCGGCTGCTGCTGCAACTCGCTCGCTTCGCTCGCTCGGCTCGTGCGGTAGTTCAAAAGTTAACCTAAGATGCTCGTCGCTTCGCTCCTCGCTACCTATTTGAATATTTACGCCGGCCACTGCCGCGACTCGCTCGCTTCGCTCGCTTGGCGCGTGCGGTAGTTCAAAAGTTAACCTAAGATGCTCGTCGCTTCGCTCCTCGCTACCTATTTAAATATTTACACCGGCCGCTGCTGCAACTCGCTCGCTTCGCTCGCTCGGCTCGTGCGGTAGTTCAAAAGTTAACCTAAGATGCTCGTCGCTTCGCTCCTCGCTACCTATTTGAATATTTACGCCGGCCACTGCCGTTTTCAGCTTATAAAGGATTTCGACTTAGGCGGATTTTGATTGGACAGAGAGTTTGAGGTTTATTCTTATAAATTTTGAATTCATAAAATTATAATTGAACACCTGACACCAATCAAGCAAACACGTGTTTACGTGAGTCATAGATTTATTATCGTATACTCCTAAAATGTTTTCTAAGAAACAATTGTGTACTTACATTGTCGGCACGTTCTTAAAGTCGGTAACTTATTTTTGTTCGAACAATAGAGGTAATAAATTCCTAATGATCAAGTTGTAAAGGTTGTAAAATAAAAAATATTCTATATTAAAACGTATATCTATACTAATATTATAAAGAGGAAAAGTTTGTAAGTATGTATGTAAGTATGTATGTATGTATGGTTTTCACGCAAAAACTACTGGACCGATTTCAAAAATTCTTTCACCATTAGAAAGCTGCATCTTTACTGAGCAACATAGGCTATATTGCATTTTCAAAAAAATTAGAGATCCTTACCAAAAATGCAATAATGTAACCCAAGGTGTAAAAAAATCCTCAATAAAACTTCTGTCATCGCGTGCGCTGCGGAATCTATTGAAGATAGAACAAAAAAATGTTCTACAGTATTATAGAATGGATCAATATCTACAAGAAAGTCCGCGATACCATATGTCCATCTTCAGTAGTTATGTTACTACAACAACTTTTTTACGTTTTCAAAGTAAATAGAAGTGCCGACAGTAATCAAACCATGTTATCCATACACATATATTAATCCTTATCCCATTAAATGATGTTTTATTATAGACTGTTTCAATACCAGCAAAATACTTTTTAAATGAAAAGAATTGGATATTCCATTCAAAAGATATAACGAATTTAAAAGTGTCAATCTACAGAAAATAGTAGGTATACTGTTCGAGCAGGCCGTAGTGCGGGGGTCACGGAGGAATTCTACCAATATGCGTCTTGACGGAACACAGTGGGGTTTTGGTCGGTAGGAATCCGACATAACCCACGGCCCCTCCCCTGGAGGCCGTGGGTATCTATGAAAGATTTCCCCACTAAAACAAAAAAAAAAAAGGCCGTAGTGCGGGACGGGGTAAAGGTGATTTTCATGTCCGACCTATAGTAGACTTTTCACTGTAAAGATATCGCTATCTATGCGGGTGAAACCGCAGGGCATTGCTAGTAATATAATATGTGCGTCATTAATTTCTTACTGTTTCGAAATTTGGTGCAAAATAAAATAGTGTGTAAATAAAATTTGTAAAAAATCAATAAAATAAAACAATTGAGTAAAGATCTATAGGCATAATATTATGTATGTATATATTTATACAAGATATGTATATATATTTATACAGGGAACTTCTCAACGTGTTATCTATGAAATTATACTTTTACTCAATTGTTTAATTTTATTTACACACTGTTTTATTTTGCACCAAATCTCGAAACAGTCAGAAATTAATGACGCACATAGTACATAATATATACATATTAAGACAGAGATGAAAAATAAATAACATGATCACGCCCACGTGTTGGTGTATTAAAACATTCAATCAAAAACTGAGAATAACTGTAAAAATTTTAGAATTAGAAAAATAAATATGTACCACAATAACATTCAAGTATTAGAAAAAATTTATACATAATTCCACCCACGTGTTAGTGTATATCTATACATATTATAAAAAGTATACGTCGAATCACGCGTGGTAGGGATAAGAAAAAAAATGTCACGAGTACGGCGTAACGCAAAAATGTAACGTGCGCGGCGTAACGCAAAAAATGTAACGCGCGCGGCGTAACGCAAAAAATGTAACGCGCGCGGCGTAACGCAAAAAATTGAATAAAAATATATAACTAATTGATTCTGCAAATTCGTTTTCATTAACTACATTAAGTTTATAGAACCTTGCAAAGGTTTCGGAATGTTTAGTCCAGCCAGCAGTTTTACGTATATTATCAACGCATACACCACTAGCACAAGCAGTAGATGTTGAAGCGTGTCTTGTGCTATGTGAACTAAATATTGAAATGTTGACACCACTTTCCGATAAAACGTTTTTGATCCAACGACTGATTGTTTGAGTTGTGGCGGGTTTATTAGGTTTTTTAAAAGTTAGTATTAATCTATTGTCCTCCTCATTCCTCAAATGTTTTGTGACATTGATATAATCAGAAAGTGCAGTAGCGGGACAAATACTTATATTTTCTTTAAAGTATGGAAGTATAAGAAGGGGTTGATCTCTACCCGGAGCCGAAGTTTTTATCAAGTCTGTTATGAAAATCTTAGCTCCACTGTCTGAGAAATAAATATTATTAAGATTGATAAGGGATAAAGTTTGGAACCGCTGTGCTGTACACAGCGCAAGTAAAATTACTAATTTTTTAGTCAACTGCTCCAAATTAATGTTTATATTAGGAAACCAGCTTGAGATATGGTTCAAAACTAATTGTGGGTCCCAAGAATAATTGTATTTAGGATTACTGGGTTTCAATTTGAATGCTCCCTTTAGGAGTCGTTTTATGCATTCATCCGACCCGATATTATTTCCTAAGATTAAAGACAAGGCAGACCTGTGCGAGTTTAAAGTACCATATGAAGCCCCTTTGTTAAACTCATTTGTTAAAAACGATATAACTGTCGCTACTGTACTTTCAAAATTGGAAATATTTCTATCTAGACAAAATTGCCACCATAGTTTATAAGTTACGTTATATTGATTCTTAGTGTTACTGGAAAGCGATGCCAACATTAGTTCGACAGCTTCCGATGGGATGTTTCTCCGTAAGAAGGCTTCGCGGAGAGCCTCGCTGCAGCCAGCGTAAGGTGTGAGTGCAGTGGGCGCGACAGGTGACTGAAATGAGAATGCGTTAGATTCGTATCTGCTTTAAACTTGGAACCCCTACCCTTTACGAGAAAGCTCTGCCAAATGACTTCTCATTTCTTTGCTTTTAGGGGGGGGGGGGGGGCAATAAATGAAATGTACAGACTATACGGCTTTTAAAATATAAGTCTGGTAAGCGAACTAAACTTTGCTGGTTTAGTTCTTGCTATATCGCTATCCGTGCCTGCTTCTCGTGTTTACGGGTGAATTAAGTTTATCAATAGTCATAAATGCAATGCTATACAGAGGATATACTGCATTTAAAACATGACAAAGTCTGGTAAGCGAACTAAACTTTGCTAGTTTAGTTCTTGCTATATCGCTGTCCGTGGCTGCCTCGCGTGTTTACGGATGAATAAAGTAATGTCCTGTCTTCGCATCCACAGCTAACTGTCCTATACTGTCATAATCTTAACACAGATTCATTCGACATAGCTCCCCACGAGCTCAGTTCTTCATTTTTGCACTCGCACAACTGTGGACAACACAAGAGCAATGCCTCCATTGGTAGCAGTTACAATCAAGGGCTAGCAAGGCAGGCTAGCCATATTACGGATGTTGGAACAACCGACTATATTTAGGGCAATTTTCTTTGTACAGTGTAACGTTTAGACTGTCGTAGCATTCCTACGGAACAAAGATGGGATCAGATCTGCATCCTTAATGAAGTTAATCGAAAGGAGATACTTTCAGACGACGATAGTATTCAAAATCCACCATATTCCTGAACATAATAATGCATAGTTAAGCTTAAAATCTCTCTTGCCATTATCCTGCAGCAGAATTCCTTGGCGATAATTTGTTCTCGTTAGAACGAGCGAGGTTGTTACGATAATATGAGAAATCCTGTCAGTTAGAGACCTGAACGACGCGATAGAGTACCGCTATTTCAGTAGTAGTAGCACCTAGAAGGGTGAAGGTATTCTGGAAAGCGGAACTGAAGGCCCGGTCAGCAGCACCAGCCACCTAATAGACAGTGTTCAGTGCTGCACCACTATAATCTGCAAAATGACTCTGACGGTATGAAAATGTACCGTACACGAACGTACATTTTCAAAATATCAAATGATAAAGTTGGAATAAAAATCCTATTTGCCTCCGTCTACCCAAAAGACATACGGAGTAGCTAGTAGTAGTTGGTTGAATTAGAATCCCTTATTCACTGGAGGCACAGAATATATGGACGCCAATGTGAATTTGAATACATAAGTAATTACTTATTTCTTTATTTGAAAGAGTAAGGTGTGCAGATAGTATACCTACCAATAAATCACACAAATTTTTATATTATATAATATATTAACAATCCCAGATGAAAAGTTAATCAAATAAGAACCAAAAAGTAAATTAGATTTAGATACATTTATTTCAAAGGATTTACAATTCACTTCTAACGTTTTAGAATAATATTATAAACTTGTACACCTTGACAAAAAGTAAAAAATAAGCCCAACAACACACACGCATTCCTCCGAATGCAAACTCTGGCTTTTCACTAAGCCCCACAACAAACCTCATGTTTGTTCCACACGCATTCCTCCGAATGCCGAGTCCCACGGACTCCCATATTCCAATGGTCTCTACAAGACCCAACCTCCGCCAGCGTCACCCGCGCACCGCGTATCCACGGTTTACTATAAGCAGCTATCTGTACTCCTAATAGCAGACGCCGGTTTCAAACGGACTACGGTAATACCGCGTATCCACGGTTCACTATAAGCAGCCATAGCTCCTAATAGCAGACACCGATTTCAACGGACTACGGCTACGAAATGACTACTGGCACTCTCTGACCAAACGAACTAAGATTCATCGCTACCACTCAACTCAAACTCAAATTTCAAACACTAACCAACTTCAAGTGGTACTTGGCCCTCAGGCATCCTCAATATATTAACAAGGTGAAGTTACCCGAACATAGTATAAACAAAATCTGTCTTTTCAAAGTGATTATTGGTGTTTACAGGATTCAATAGCTCAACAGTAAAAAAAAGTGAAACCTGAACTGAACTATTACTCATCCAACAGAATCAATATTCTTAATCGTTTTTCATTTTAATAAACTCAAGTTATCTCCTATACAGCCATACCGACAATCATGCGTCCTCGTACGCCATTTCTCACACTACATTACTACGGTAATTCATCTCGGGATACCAAAATAGCTACTATCCTGCCTCGGCCCACACTGACCTTACAGGGTTACCATACTGCCCCAGTCCTCCTGACCGGTCAGAACACATCTACTATCCTGGACTTCATGCCAGATTGAACACCACAATCCTTCGACGAACTACATTACCATCACAATATTATTTCACGCAACACACATTTACTTCACAACGTACGAGACAACACAACCATCAGTATGCTACAACTATACTCCACTACAACTCTACTGAATTATACCTCCCAAGTCTATCATAGTGATAGCCTGTGCAGCTTGCTCAAATTTTAACAGCAGTTTTATTTTGTTGTTATGATCATTGACAAACAAATGTGACAACAGCACAAAAATAACATCTTAAAAAGTTTAAAACGAATAATTCGTAACTGAACCGCAGAAAACACTCAAAGTGGTGAAAGCTTATTCTCAACTGAATATTTACCAACTTGAATTTAAAGTAATCATGTGATAACATATCTGCCTACAAAAAAATCGCGAGAAACCCTTCAAATTTTTTTTTTATCGGCAAATTTGAAAACTCAACTTAAAACAATTATTAAGTGTAGGCTTAAACTCATCTGTGAATCTAATATCGAACGGCAATAGGGCTGAGCTAAATTTTAGTTTCAACGTAATAAGAATGAACTGCTCAACAACTACTGTACAACTACCTAATTGATGTATTCAGTTGATGTCAAACTGCAGCTAGTCACAAAAACTATTATCAAGAAATTACATTAATAGTCCATTGAATGAGTCCCTCCAAGGGGGGTTTAGAGTGCGTGAGTTAGTAACGTAAGATGTTTCTTCGGAAACATGTCAAGAGTCCCTAGGTAATAAACATACTAAAACCCCGGGCCACTAGGAGGAGCCCCGGAGTGGGGGGAGAGGGGAAATGGGTCCATTTTTTCATTTTTCGCTTAAATCTCAAAAACGGTACATGTTAGAGAAAAACTTTCAAGGAAAAGTTGAAAGGCCATAAAATTATCTACAAGTTGTACCTCAATCATTTTTTCCTATATCCTACCGTTTCTGAGTTATACGCAGTAAAACATGATTTTGGCTCAAACAATTTCCACATCAATCGATCAAAAAATATTTCTTTCTTCCAAAAAACTCAAATGTGCAACTTGTGACCAGTACTGATAGATTGCTCTTAATTAGGTCTATAATTGGTAAAATGAACACATTCCTCCATGGAAGCCTTTAGGAGGAATCGATTGTCAAAATATTATAATAGGGCAGTTTGAGTTACTGAACTTGATATTTTATTTTTTTCTTCCAAAAAACTCAAAAGTGCAACTTGTGACCGGTACAGATAGATTGCTCATAATTAGGTCTATCATTGCTAAAAATACCAGATTCCACCACGGAGGCGTTTACGGGGAATTGAATTTTATCAGGGTAGTTACGATACATGAACTTTTTATTTTTTTTCTTCCAAAAAGCTCAAAAGTGCAACTTGTGACTGGTACAGATAGATTGCTCATAATTAGGTCTATAATTGGTAAAATAAACACATTCCTCCATGGAGGCGTTTACGGGGAATTAAATTTTATTAGGGTAGTTAGTTAAAAAGTTCATGTATCGTAACTACCCTAATAAAATTCAATACCTCCTAAACTCCTCCATGGTGGAATCTGGTTTTTTTATCAATGATAGACCTAATTATGAGCAATCTATCGATACCGGTCACAAGTTGCACTTTTGAGTTTTTTTATAAGAAAAAAAATAAAAAGTTCAAGTATCGTATCTACCCTAATAAAATTCAATTCCCCGTAACGCCTCCGTGGTGGAATCTAGTATTTTTATCAATGATAGAAGTTATTATGAGCAATTTATCTGTACCGGTCACAAGTTGCACTTATGAGTTTTTTGGAAGAAAAAAATAAAAAGATCAAGTTGAGTAACTCAAACTACCCTAATAAAGTATTTTGACAATCGATTCCTCCTAAAGGCTTCCATGGAGGAATGTGTTTATTTTACCAATTATAGACCTAATTAAGAGCAATCTAACAGTATCGGTCACAAGTTGCACTTTTGAGTTTTTTGGAAGAAAAAAATAAAAAGATCAAGTTCAGTAACTCAAACAACCCTAATATAGTATTTTGACAATCGATTCCTCCTAAAGGCTTCCATGGAGGAATGTGTTTATTTTACCAATTATAGACCTAATTAAGAGGAATCTATCAGTATCGGTCACAAGTTGCACTTTTGAGTTTTTTTGGAGAAAAAAAATAAAAAGTTCAAGTATCGTAACTACCCTAATAAAATTCAATTCCCCGTAAACGCCTCCGTGGTGGAATCTGGTATTTTTATCAATGATAGACCTAATTATGAGCAATCTATCTGTACCGGTCACAAGTTGCACTTTTGAGTTTTTTGGAAGAAAAAAATAAAAAGATCAAGTTCAGTAACTCAAACTACCATAATATAATATTTTGACAATCGATTCCTCCTAAAGGCTTCCATGGAGGAATGTGTTTATTTTACCAATTATAGACCTAATTAAGAGCAATCTATCAGTACCGGTCACAAGTTGCACATTTGAGTTTTTTGGAAGAAAGAAATATTTTTTAATCGATTGATGTGGAAATTGTTTGAGCCAAAATCATGTTTTACTGCGTCACTCATACTTTAGTAAACATTATTATAGTGAATTGCATAGATTTCGTTTGTGTGATTATTTAATTTATTGATTAAATAAAAATTTAATTCAAAATGAATCCGGCAGTTCCAGTTAGAGCAGTTTCGTCGGTACAGTTAAACCTTCTCGAGCAGTTAGCACCATTAAAGCAGCGGGTAAACCAGCTGGAATGTGCAGGCTCGAGAGGCAGATCGTTTAGTGGTCGAAGGTATGGGAATCGCGCGCATCGCTCCGCATCCCGAAGTCGCGATCGTGCAGGGATATCAAAACAGAAAAATCCCAATTGGCTATGTTTTTTCATTACGGCTTTAAGCATATCGCCAGATTGTACTATCGTCAACCTTGTGCGTGGCAGAAGCAGCAGGAGAGCCGACTTTTAATAATTTTACCAGTGTCGAAAAATAACCAATCCGCGAGTGAGTGTACTGTGTAGTGATTATAAAGTGTAGTTTAGTGTAATTAAGACATTTGGTACTAAGTTAATGACTTTAGATCTTAGTTTACGGCGACCGTATAAATGGTTATTTATTATCGCCAAGGTAACTCAACTTATATTTTTGTTTATAAAGTGCAGATTTTTTTAGCACCCTAAGGCCGATGCATCGCTCGCACTTATGACGGACGCATCGGATACTCATGTAGGTTATTTTTCTAAGAATCTATCTAAGACTGAACGCAAGTATAGCGTATAGTATCTAATATGATATCAATAAACTAATCTGAATTATTACTGACCCTACAATTCCTATTTTCATTAAGTATTCCAATTATCTTAATATTAGATACCCAATCTCGATTAAACGCGTTTCTATTTGTGCTTTTCCGTAAATCGTTGTTTCATTTTCGAATGTCACTTTTAAAGTAACAAAACACGGCTGACCTACCGTGTTTCGAACAAAATGCATGAAAACTTTCATTAGTAGATAGTTAAGTCTTGTATTTTAAAAGCATGCAATAATTTGTATTTCATTCAAAAACATAATTCGTTTATCGAAACGTTTTTTGCTTAAAACGGTTTCACAATGCATTTTTCTAATTATTATTTTCATTTCAATAATTAGTTACCTAGCCAAATTATTACAAACAATATTTTCGCTCCAACTCCAAGGTATCGTATTACGAGTAGGTACGAGTTAATTGTGTCTTTATGAAGTATAGTAATAAAAAAAACAAAATAAATCTCGTGTAGAGCCATTTAAATCTCGATAATTATTTCTATTAATATTACCTATAGGTACAAACTTTTAGAACTGTCAATGAATGTCAATTGCGCGGCAAATTTGTATTTTTTTTTCTTTTGCACGCCTCATAAGCGAAGCGTTGAGGTGGGTACTACTGTCACTTCGCGAAAAACATCTGATTTTTCAAACTTAAAATGTCTTTATGTATCATACATTGCACTTGTAAGATAATACATACACACACATATTAAGAAAAAACACTATTTTTAACGTTCATGATATTTTCGATGTCATTTTTGTTATTTAAACTAGTTAAAAAACAGTTTAAAAAAGTTCTGTCTTGGACGTCCGTGTGTCTGTATGTGCGGATCCTTTTTCTTGTTAACACGATAGCGACCGAAATACTTTACTAATCGAGTCTTTTTTTTTCTCTTACGCTTGAGTATGCTCAGGAATAGAACCCTTTCATTTTTCAGGGTCTGATTCGATGTGGTTTAATTGTTATTAAATAAACAAAAATAATAATTAATAAATATTTATTAAAAAAAAATTATGAGGCGTGCACTTTTGGATTTTCCAAATTATTTGAAAATTTCATCATCTGTTGTTTTACAGTATTTTTCTATGAAAATATTATGTGCAGTTTACAATAAAAACTACGTATATCGAAACAATACAGCTTTGTCTGAATATTAAAATATTATGTTCTCAGTTCAATTACATTATTACTATTTTCGTACATTTCGATATCAGTTGAAAATATTGTATCATATAAAATTTTTGGTATAACAAGGTAATGCGCTTTCGTGTTTTAACTACATAATTAGTTCAATATTAATTTAGCCGTAAAATACGTTATTTTGTTATTAATTTGAATAATATTATTGTAAGGAATCTAATTCAGTGTTAGATTTTCAAAATTAGATTAAGGATAATTTGTAATAATTGAAATAAATATTTTTGGATGTACATACTGGTATTTTTATTTTATTCCCCTGTGCTCATATTATGTCATGAAACCTTTCAGTAGATACATGGACGAAATCGCAGCCAGCGCCCAGCAGCAATTAGCTATAACATACCTATAGGTATTAGGTAAGGTAATAAATAATAGCTCTATAGTTAATACGCACCTTGATACTTACCGTAGAGTTGTTTGATGTTGAATCCGTAATAAATAAAATTAACACAATACATAATTGAATGTTACTTTTGATACACAATACACACTACTTACTCAGAGGGAAATAAACGCTACTTACTATTTTATTCTATGCACGTTCTATGCATTCTATTATTTATATATAATATAATTAAATTTCGATCGATGTATCTCACAATAATTATTCTAAGTGTCATAATTTTTAAGAAATAACGATTTCCGTGTTTTTTGCCATTTACTCGAAACTCACTTCGTGGGCTTAACGGCTTTCTAGTTAAAGGACGGCAGAATAGTTAATACGCAAAACGCAATACGCAGTTGATACGTATTTAATACCAATACTCAATGATTGTCTCCTGCTAACCTGTACAGACTAGACTCATTGTGGTGACTGGTGAAACATTGTATAGCATTAACAACATAGTACTGTATTATTGAAAGATCGATTAAAGGTTTATTTTACAATCTACGACTTTCATTATACATGGGTAACAAAACCCCATAACATATTCGGTTTTACTCCGGACAACATCTTCAGCCACCCAATCCCTTTGCTTGAAGTCCAAATCCAGCGGAGGACAATAATCGTCATTTACTAAAATTGAAGGTTTTTCGTCCTAGTATAAAAGTTGTCTGGATCCCATTTTATACTCAATCTATAGTATAATACTATAGATATCATGTGAAACGTGACTTGGAAAAAAATCATTCAAATAAATCACAAAATAAAAATTTGAAACAATTTTAAAAGTTACGAAAAGCCCAATTATACGTCAAAATGACGCACAACATCCTCTTTACAACCAAATGGCGGAATTAACATGGATGAGCCAACTATGTACTGCTAGGTCTCGACGGCTAATGAGTTGGTTCTGGATTTTGCAGCGATTCGATGGTAAATATAGAAGAGTTCATACGTCAAATTTACGTAGATTGGACTTCTAGGGTTAAATGCATGAATACCTAAATGATGTTTTGTTTTTATTATCTAATAACGATAAAAAAAACCCGTTGATTTCATTCGTTTTTCAAGCTACGTGCATAGTTTTTCCACTAAAAAGCCTCAATTGAGTCATAAAGTACACAAATTTCAAGCATAATAAGTCACATCATTTCTATAAAACCAAAACTGGCAATAATATAAGTCGTGTTGTGCGATTATGAACATAGTGCATAAGGGCATAAGTCGTTATATTATATATAAATAGCTAACTTAATTGTCTTACCATTTAACAATACCTCAGTCATGAACCACAGATCCTCGCACTCCGATTCCCAATTTTGAATGCGATACGATGGAGTGTCGCGTGATATTGCAAACAGTATTGTTATCGAGGGTACTTATAAAATTACTTAAAATTAATTAAGTTTAGGTAAGTTGATATTCAACTAATAATCCATCGTGCTATTATCTCGAATAGCCTCCTGGATAAGCAGGTAATTATAAAATAATTAAATAAACAATTATCTTAATCTAATACATATTATAAAGGCGAAAGTTTGTAAGGATGTATGGATGTATAGATGTATGGATGTATGGATGTATGGATGTTTGTTACTCTTTCGTGTAAAAACTACTGAACCGATTACAATGAAATTTAGCACACATATAGAGGGTAACTTGGATTAACACATAGGATAGTTTTTATCCCGGAAATCCCACGGGAGCGGGAACTGTGCGGGTTTTCCTTTGCAAACGCGGGCGAAGCCGCGGGCGGAAATCTAGTACTATTATATAGGCGAAAGTTTGTATGGATGTATGGATGTTTGTTACTCTTTCACGTAAAAACTACTGAACCGATTACAATGAAATTTAGCACACATATAGAGGGTAACTTGGATTAACACATAGGATAGGTTTTATCCCGGAAATCCCACGGGAACGGGAACTATGCGGGTTTTCCTTTGAAAACGCAGGCGAAGCCGCGGGCGGAAATCTAGTATACCAATAAAATAACCATTGTGACCTATTTATTTACAATTATGTATATGTAATGAAGTAACATTTAGTAAACTACTTATATGCTTTTAAAATTCCGTAAAATTATCATAATTATATAAACTTCGGAGATCATAATTATATCTCTGGACTACTGGGTTTTTCTACTGCATTTAATTCTACTGATTCTTTGTCAATAGTATCAGATTTCGGGGCATCACACCCTCTTCGATCTGCCGATATAATTTCCTTCATTTTTTTCTCTAACTCCTGATAAAACTCTTCTGGGTCATCGTCATCTTTTCTTTTAGGTACCACTTCAATATTTAGCTCTGGTAAAGATTCACTCGAGTCAGTACTGCTGCGTCGCTCTCGCGATTCTGATGAGGGAGATAACCCTGAAAGTAAATGAACAATGATTTAGTTATTATACCTTTTCTTTATTTTTCCGATCGCATTGGAATCACTACATAGTATAAAACAAAGTCGCTTTCTCTGTCCCTATGTCCCTTTGTACGCTTAAATCTTTGAAACTACGCAGTGTACGCTACGATGTGACAAAACACATTTAATTCTACTGATTCTTTGTCAATAGTATCAGATTTCGGGGCATCACACCCTCTTCGATCTGCCGATATAATTTCCTTCATTTTTTTCTCTAACTCCTGATAAAACTCTTCTGGGTCATCGTCATCTTTTCTTTTAGGTACCACTTCAATATTTAGCTCTGGTAAAGATTCACTCGAGTCAGTACTGCTGCGTCGCTCTCGCGTTTCTGATGAGGGAGATAACCCTGAAAGTAAATGAACAATGATTTAGTTATTATACCTTTTCTTTATTTTTCCGATCGCATTGGAATCACTACATAGTATAAAACAAAGTCGCTTTCTCTGTCCCTATGTCCCTTTGTACGCTTAAATCTTTGAAACTACGCAACGGATTTTGATGCGGTTTTTTTAATAGATAGAGTGATTCAAGAGGAAGGTGTATATGTATAATAATTAAATTAAATAGTGGAGAAGTACTGTTATTTTTGAGGTTTCTAATGTGATGCCGTAAATAATTACATTTTTTCCTCTTACCTACATTGCAAACGCAGGCTAAACCCTACGAGTTTTATCAAAATAATGTACTAAGTATTGAAAAGGTCTACAGAAAAGTCCGTGATGGTATATATTATGTCTATCTCTTATGGATAACCCACAATAACTTTCTTTTGTCATTTACTTTAAAAATTGCGGGACGTAGCGTTTGCGGCGGTACCGGCCGGCCGCCATTGCACCCGTGCGAAGCCGGGGCGGGTAGCTAGTTTATATATAAAGAATAGTTTATGAGCAAACATAAACTACAAGTATCTTTTGCACATGATATCCCTCATAGAAGTGGACTTCATCACAGGGCCGTAGCTAGTCGAATTTGAGGTAGGGCAGCGGTTCATCATCATTATCTCCAGCAAAATTAGCCATAAGAGGTTAAAAAATACTAATAGCAGTACAGGCTTCTATTTTGATAAAATAAATATTGTCTCAACTTACTTGGTTCCTCCTCAAAATATTCTTCATTACTTAAGCGCGACATATTTAATTAATAGAGTTTTGTTTGATTTAACAATTAAATGAGATTATCGTGTTTAAAAAAATACTCTTGAAGAGGGTAGACGTGAATTAAAAGAATTCTAATTACGATGATCTGGGATCAGGAGTTGCCATTTGAAAAAAAAAGAAGAAGAAGAAGAATTACGATGATAGTCATGCCTAAACTGTGAACACGAAATGAAATGAGATAACTAAATAAACATTTAATTAAGTGTACAAATTGTATTTATCCATATAAAAATTCGCCAGTGTGATTCGTTTTTGGTTCAAGCAGTCACAAAATTCATCGATTTACCTATACTTTATATAATTATCTGTGTTCAGAGTATTCGGCCTGATTACCGGCTGTATGCCTATTTACCTAATATGTAGTATAAAAAATTGTCCCTGGAGTAGCATAAATGGCGAAAAATCGCCTACGTTGGCAACACTGATTAAAAACAAAAATTAGCATCAAACTTGTGTTTAGCTATCGGTTTAAATGTGTGGGTTTGGCGACAGTGGTTTTCATATTAATAATTATGACACTATAGCACTTCTATTTGTTTTAATTGCTCCGAGGTTTTTACTGTTCTGTGCCCGAGACCAGTGTTGCCAGCAAGACTAACATAAAATTTGCTAAATGGCTGTTAAAATTTTGCCAAAATTTTGCTAAAGGATTTATAATTAAGCTAAATATTTTGCTAAAAATTTTTAATGTCAAATAAAACGACATTTTACTTAAAATTTTATATATCCAACACATTTATTTACACATAATATGTAAATAATGACATCATAAATAATAACATCTCTTATTCGAGTGTGTTATTATCAAATAAAATATTAATATCTTGGTCTTCATCCGCAGCCGATAATGTTGACGTAGACGTGGAAGCCTCATTGCCAAGACTATATATTTCCTTGGTGCCTATAGAGCGCAGTACATTATCCGGAACTGTGTAAGAGTAGCAGCATTTTCCTGCCCTCTTTAGGTCGAATCTTATGTATAAAATGGCATTTAAAGTTTTTACCGACAAACGGTTGCGAAGCTTAGTTTTGACGACATTCATTTGGCTAAAAACACGTTCTATTTCCGCGTTGGAATGTGGTAGTGATAATAATGATATTGCCAGCTGTGATAAATCTGCAAAAGGGTTATTACCAGCTGCGTCTTTATAATCCATTACTTCATTCCAGAATTCCAAGGTGGAAGTTGTGCATGTCCATGAAATGTCGACTAAATTTACGTATGCAAGGTAGCAAAACTGTAGTTGGTTTCATATGGTTTAACTTTTATTATATTATAATATTTTATATGCTAAAAAATAAGCTATATGCTAGACAACAAATAAAAATGCTAAACAATGTAAAAATATGCTAAATTTAGCATAAATTATGCCAAATTGGCAACACTGCCCGAGACGTTACTCTAGAAATCGAAATCTGACATCAGTAATCGAATGCAGTGAATAAAAATCATCATAATAATAAATGCGTTGTGTTTTTTTATTATACTTGCCCTTTTTTTGCTCCTTAAATTTACGAAAGAAAGTATACTACTTTAAAAGGGATTCGCTTGATGAATTTTAAAATTGACATGTGTATCAAGTTCGAGCGACACATGTTTCTAGTCAGTATCGATTAATTCACTATAATCGATGTTTCACTTTCTAAGCAGGTTACCTCTCTTCGAAGATAAATTTGATAGACGTCAAAATTCAAATCAATGTTGCGTACCTACAAGTTGCGACTTGCGTATTTTGGCTGTTTGGGCGTTTGGCATGGTTTTAACAGTTGACTGTTGAAGATTATGAAAACAAAGAAAATAATAAGGTTGATGGTTCATAATAATTTCATATCGCCGATCTTCTCATTACAGAAAGTGCATATATTGCTATTAATTATGTTCAGTCTTGCAAGGTGTGAAGTGATTTATTGGTTTATTGTGGCCAAATCTTAATCTGTTGATTGTGATGATAAACTCACGACTAGTTACATCCAGCTCATCATACCAAGGTCTTCTCTGTAAATCTTCTTGAATATTTCCATACCATTTTCCTTTAAATTTCTGATCCTACTTCCAGAATTCTAACCACGTACTATTTAACGAGACATTTACATCGGAATACTCTACTCTACTACTACTACTCTTACTACTACTACTACTCTTTCAAATAAACTCACCCGCAATTTTTTACTTTTTGTCAAGGTGTACAAGTTTATAATATTATTCTAAAACGTTAGAAGTGAATTGTAAATCCTTTGAAATAAATGTATCTAAATCTAATTTACTTTTTGGTTCTTATTTGATTAACTTTTCATCTGGGATTGTTAATATATTATATAATATAAAAATTTGTGTGATTTATTGGTAGGTATACTATCTGCACACCTTACTCTTTCAAATAAAGAAATAAGTAATTACTTATGTATTCAAATTCACATTGGCGTCCATATATTCTGTGCCTCCAGTGAATAAGGGATTCTAATTCAACCAACTACTACTAGCTACTCCGTATGTCTTTTGGGTAGACGGAGGCAAATAGGATTTTTATTCCAACTTTATCATTTGATATTTTGAAAATGTACGTTCGTGTACGGTACATTTTCATACCGTCAGAGTCATTTTGCAGATTATAGTGGTGCAGCACTGAACACTGTCTATTAGGTGGCTGGTGCTGCTGACCGGGCCTTCAGTTCCGCTTTCCAGAATACCTTCACCCTTCTAGGTGCTACTACTACTGAAATAGCGGTACTCTATCGCGTCGTTCAGGTCTCTAACTGACAGGATTTCTCATATTATCGTAACAACCTCGCTCGTTCTAACGAGAACAAATTATCGCCAAGGAATTCTGCTGCAGGATAATGGCAAGAGAGATTATAAGCTTAACTATGCATTATTATGTTCAGGAATATGGTGGATTTTGAATACTATCGTCGTCTGAAAGTATCTCCTTTCGATAAACTTCATTAAGGATGCAGATCTGATCCCATCTTTGTTCCGTAGGAATGCTACGACAGTCTAAACGTTACACTGTACAAAGAAAATTGCCCTAAATATAGTCGGTTGTTCCAACATCCGTAATATGGCTAGCCTGCCTTGCTAGCCCTTGATTGTAACTGCTACCAATGGAGGCATTGCTCTTGTGTTGTCCACAGTTGTGCGAGTGCAAAAATGAAGAACTGAGCTCGTGGGGAGCTATGTCGAATGAATCTGTGTTAAGATTATGGCAGTATAGGACAGTTAGCTGTGGATGCGAAGACAGGACATTACTTTATTCATCCGTAAACACGCGAGGCAGCCACGGACAGCGATATAGCAAGAACTAAACTAGCAAAGTTTAGTTCGCTTACCAGACTTTGTCATGTTTTAAATGCAGTATATCCTCTGTATAGCATTGCATTTATGACTATTGATAAACTTAATTCACCCGTAAACACGAGAAGCAGGCACGGATAGCGATATAGCAAGAACTAAACCAGCAAAGTTTAGTTCGCTTACCAGACTTATATTTTAAAAGCCGTATAGTCTGTACATTTCATTTATTGCCCCCCCCCCCCCTAAAAGCAAAGAAATGAGAAGTCATTTGGCGGAGCTTTCTCGTAAAGGGTAGGGGTTCCAAGTTTAAAGCAGATACGAATCTAACGCATTCTCATTTCAGTCACCTGTCGCACCCACTGCACTCACACCTTACGCTGGCTGCAGCGAGGCTCTCCGCGAAGCCTTCTTACGGAGAAACATCCCATCGGAAGCTGTCGAACTAATGTTGGCATCGCTTTCCAGTAACACTAAGAAGCAATATAACGTAACTTATAAACTATGGTGGCAATTTTGTCTAGATAGAAATATTTCCAATTTTGAAAGTACAGTAGCGACAGTTATATCGTTTTTAACAAATGAGTTTAACAAAGGGGCTTCATATGGTACTTTAAACTCGCACAGGTCTGCCTTGTCTTTAATCTTAGGAAATAATATCGGGTCGGATGAATGCATAAAACGACTCCTAAAGGGAGCATTCAAATTGAAACCCAGTAATCCTAAATACAATAATTATTCTTGGGACCCACAATTAGTTTTGAACCATATCTCAAGCTGGTTTCCTAATATAAACATTAATTTGGAGCAGTTGACTAAAAAAATAGTAATTTTACTTGCGCTGTGTACAGCACAGCGGGTCCAAACTTTATCCCTTATCAATCTTAATAATATTTATTTCTCAGACAGTGGAGCTAAGATTTTCATAACAGACTTGATAAAAACTTCGGCTCCGGGTAGAGATCAACCCCTTCTTATACTTCCATACTTTAAAGAAAATATAAGTATTTGTCCCGCTACTGCACTTTCTGATTATATCAATGTCACAAAACATTTGAGGAATGAGGAGGACAATAGATTAATACTAACTTTTAAAAAACCTAATAAACCCGCCACAACTCACACAATCAGTCGTTGGATCAAAAACGTGTTATCGGAAAGTGGTGTCAACATTTCAATATTTAGTTCACATAGCACAAGACACGCTTCAACATCTACTGCTTGTGCTAGTGGTGTATGCGTTGATAATATACGTAAAACTGCTGGCTGGACTAAACATTCCGAAACCTTTGCAAGGTTTTATAAACTTAATGTAGTTAATGAAAACGAATTTGCAGAATCAATTTTGCAAGAATAATGTTTGATTATATTTTTGTTAATATACAAAATAAAACTACGCCTAGCGCTTTTATCTGCAATCCGCCACCACTTGTCATCCCCTCTATTGGCGCTGTTTTAGTTTTTGTCTAACACGGCCTCTCCTGACTGGAGGACGTCCTCGTTCTCCTTTGTTTTATGCGGAGAAGTACAGGCTCCTCTCGAAGTGCCTGATGCAGGTTCAACAACAACGACTGGGTCATTTGTGGACTCCTCATCTTCAATACTGGCAGCATCTGGGAAGGATTAATGATAAGGTATTAGCAACTAATAAACATTACACTCCCCTTATAACAGGTAAGCGCAATACACAGAGAGGAAGCACTACGTTCGCTATCTCTGACACCAATGACAGTATAACATGGGCACAACGTTCGCGTATTATACTTTACGCATATAAAATAAAACGACCATATGACATAGGCACGACGTTAGCATATCATGAGTCCAAAACAAATGACGTATAACATAGGCACGACGTTAGCATATTATACGTTACGCATATAAAATAAAACGACCACATGACATAGGCACGACGTTAGCATATCATGAGTCCAAGACAAATGTATAACATAGGCACGACGTTAGCATATTATACATTACGCATATAAAATAAAACGACCACATGACATAGGCACGACGTTAGCTTATCATGAGTCCAAGACAATTGTATAGCATAGGCACGACGTTAGCATACTATACGTTACACATAGAAAATAAAACAACCACATGACATAGGCACGACGTTAGCTTATCATGAGTCCAAGGCAATTGTATAGCATAGGCACGACGTTAGCATACTATACGTTACACATAGAAAATAAAACAACCACATGACATAGGCACGACGTTAGCTTATCATGAGTCCAAGACAATTGTATAGCATAGGCACGACGTTAGCATACTATACGTTACACATCTATATATATAATAAAACTAAGTCGATAAAATGTGCGTGCCGATAAAACTTAAAAAGGAGTCCCGACACGATAAAGGGACTTATGTGGTGTGATAGCCCTTTATCCCCCCTCGAACAAGAAAGTTCCCGTTTTAATCTAAAGGGCATGTTTTTAAAGATATAAGGGACTTTCCGACCCTTCAACTTGGAAATTAAGTGCAGTGGCGCCATCTGTTATCGAATATTTGAACTTCGGAGACTATATTACACTCCAATAGACATAGTGTGTAGTCTCCATAGTTGTGAGCCATTGTAGCATGTGTAGTAGTGGCGCGAAATTTAAAATTCCAATTTCAATAAAATCTTAAATTTAAATTTTGTGTATTTATACGTCATTATTTAACGTATATTTTGGAGTTAAAGCGACATAATTTTAGTTATCCAAATTAATTCTCAAAATATTAAAAAATTTAGGTTTTTAAATTTCGCGCCTTTACTACATACGCTACGCTAGAAAGTTCCCGTTTTAATCTAAGGGCGTGTTTCTAAAGATATAAGGAACTTTCCAACCCTACATAGTGGCGCCATCTGTTATCGAATATTTGAACTTCATTCAGGACAACGATTGTTTGGGTTGCATTTCCAAAAGCGTTGCGAGCAAATTTCAATAAAGTCTTAAATTTAATTTGTTGCTATAATAAAGTTATTAAATTTTGTGTCTTTGTACGTCATTAGCTAACTTATATTTTGGAGTTAAAGCGACATAATTTTAGTTATCCAAATTAGTTCTCAAAACCTTAAAAAATTTAGGTTTTAAAATTTCGCGCTTTTAGTACAAATGCTACCGCTATAGAACCTTTTATTATGGCGGACGATAGTGACCAGAATACTCTAGAAGGTGTGAGAGAGAAAATATTTTCAAATTTTCTCGAATATTCTAGAGCCTAGCTCTCTGAATATATAAGAGCCCGGTGTCGCTCACCAGAGTTAGTTTAATTTGAACAGCGAAACGAGCGATTTCAAAACGAAAATAAGAGAAGTTATCTGTGAGCCTTTATTTAGAAGTATCACGTGTGAGTATTTTTAATAGTGTGTTTAATTAACTCTCGATTTTGAAACGAAATAGAAATAAGTTATTTGTGGGTTTTTTTCGTGAAATTTCCCTATAATATTAACAACATGTAACCCATCAAACCCAAAACAGCTACAGCAAATTTGCTCTATGCTAACTTCATCCATGACATCCAGCTGATACTGCAGGAATGCCAGGACTTCATTAGGCACAAGCCTAGCGCTCATTGTTGCGAGCGATAACTTCGACAATAAAAAATATTAATTATTTCAGTACTAGCTGCTCCACGCGGTTTCAGCCCCGTGGCCGTGACTCCACTCCTGTTGGTCGTAGAGTGATGATATATAACCTATAGCCTTCCTCGATAAATGAGCTATCTAACACCGAAATAATTTTTCAAATCGGACCAGTAGTTTCCGAGATTAGCGCGTTCAAACAAACTCTTCAGTTTTATAATATTAGTATAGATTATTTAAATATAACATTGTTTATCTCACATTGCAGTAACAAAGATCTGTTCCTGGTAATTAAGACTGCATTATATTATATTAATTTAAATATTTTCTATTCATATCATTACATGCAATTTCCTTCATAAATAGAAAATCTATCCTCAAACAAGAACATGGTAACTGCTTTCCTGCTATATTATGTCACAGAATACATAATAGTAGCTAAACGCTACAGAACGGACACTCTCCACCTCCCGCCAAAATTAAACACTTACCTCACCCCGCACGATCAGCCTGAAAATGGTCCGTATTTGTCTGCAAGGACGATACGCAACGAATGATTTAATAGACTCGACATCGGTCTCATCGTGACGAGTATGTACATACATATTACACTGGTTATACAAATATACATTGGTTATACATAATATGATGATTTAAGATGTTCGTCATGTTTATCACAAGCTTCCGTTTCAATTGGATAATTGTTAAAAAGTTCGAGAATTGATAAGGGTAAGCAAGCAAGTATTCAGTTACACGATTTATTCTGATAAGATATTGAGTGTATATCTATGTATGCGTCTATAAAAATTTGTGGTTTTCTTCGTCAAGCACAGTTCCACCGTGAGCCTTATGGATCGCACATAACCTATGCGTGTTGCTCGATTGATCTCCGATCTGCGTGCCAATAACAAATGACTGCAATCCAAATTTTTTGTGATACCGGGATCAGTGGCGATCTTTTCCCTCTTGACCGTTCCGTTCCTAGCACAATGTTTGATGTATGCAATACGTTTAGCTAAATGTTTAATAGTAACAAACTAGTCTTAAAATATTATAAAGAATATCCAAAATACTAAAAGCAAATAATTTTGTGAAAGCGTGTAAAAACTTTACTAGGAATTATATTTTATCACATAAAATATGATATCAAGTAAAAATACTTTACCTAAAATGGAATGTGTATTGGTCTGTTCTGTGGCAAGTGACAACAGCTATCAAACTGTGAACGTTTATGCGTTTAAATATTGCGAACATACAAATAATAAATAAGTAAAACAAGTTATAACAGTTAGTCATTAATTACCTATTATTCATTATCAATAATGGATTGCGAAATCGTAAGTACCTTTTTGTTATTTCATAAGGTGACGCTTTTGTGCTCCCAACTTACGCTCAATTTCGCGCCTAAATCTTATTTTTTTGTTTCTAGGTAAAAGGCAAGCCTCTTACAAAAGAGGAATCCAAGTTCTTGCTTGAATTAATAGAAGGGAGTAAAATCATAACAACGAAAACAACGAACGCCACCAATAACAAACTAAAAAACGAGGAATGGGTTAGATTGACCGAGCGGTTCAATGCCCAGGCTACGAATTGTCCCAGGACACCTCAGCAGCTGCGTTTGAAATGGGAAAATTTAAAAAAGAATTCTCGCAAACGCAGCACTAAAATAAGGATGAACCAAATTAAGGTTAGCTAGTCGTGTTCGTTCATAGTTGTGTTTTTAATTGGACTTCAGAATGTAATGACTTATTAATTCTATTTACCTACATTGAATTTTTAGACTGGTGGTGGTCCTGCTGATTATACATATACCCCCAGATGACATACTGGACCGAGTTTCTGGTTTACTAGGAAGTACTGCCAGTGGATTTACTGTGCCATTTGGGGGTGATAAGGAAACAGTAGGTGTTGATATTGGTGGCATGAGTGGAGATGGTGGAGCTAGTGGTGACGGTATTGGTGATGGGTTTGCTAGGGTTTCTGATGATATAAGTAAGGCTGCAGATTTGATGCCTACATCAAGTAACCATGACATTGAAATTGTTATATGCAGTGGTGAGGGTGATGGTGTCATACAAAATCAGGTTTCGGAGAGTGTTGACCAAAATGTGTTAACACCAAATAAGCCAAAGAGGTTTACTCTTAATACACCGAGGACAGGTAACTTTTGTTTTTCAAACCCTATTCTTAATGCATTCATTATAGAGCTCAAGGAATATCCTCCAATCCGGGAGCTTTATTGATATTAAGTTTTTTGTTGTTAGCTTTTTTAAGTAGCATTGATTTATTTTGTGGATAATAATTATCATTTTCACATAATAGACGCTTATTGCATTTAGGAATGATTTTTTTAATACTATAATAAAATTCTTGTGCAAAATTATTAGCAATTGTTTTAATGTCTATGTTATTTTTATGAAATGCTTTTAAGATACAGTTGTCTATTGAATTTTTGCAGCGACCTGTTAATGAATTCAAAATTTGCCATAAAGCGTGACTATTGTTGTAGTTTTGATTAATTTGATTATGATAGTAATTATTTCTTGATTTTTCTATGAATTTACGCGTTTTATTACGTAATTTATTGTATTTTAATCGAAGTATTTTATTAGTCGGGTCATTTTTCCAGTCAATAAAAGATAAATCTTTTTTTTCACACATAGTTTTTATGGTGCTAGTAATCCAAGGATCTTTGTTTCTTTTACTTGATGTTGAAATTATTTGTTCAAATTGTGATTGATTATAACAATTTTGGATGGTATTTTTTAAGTTATCATATAATTTATATGGACACTCTGTATTCGTAAAATCATCCCAGCTAACATGATCAAGCAAATTATTAAGTTTATTGTTATCTATTTTTCGAATGACTTTAACGTCACCCTGTACATGTGCTAATGATTGTCCAATGCACGACAATACGATCATACGGTGATCAGCCATTGCAGTGCCGAGCGCGCCCGAGTACAGGTCTAACAATTGCGTCCTTACAAAAATGTGATCGATTACGCTACGCGTTATTATTTGGTTTCTTATTTCAATTCTTGTATAATCGGTTATAACACTTGTTAGACCGCACTCGGCCATGCTATTTATGTAAAAATCTTGAATGTTACCCTTTATTTTTATATCTATGTTCATGTCTCCTAAAACAAAAATATCTAAGTGTTTAAAAGGTTTACTAGATAAAAGATCCTTTATCTCCCTTACGAACAAGTATTTACTTTCGTTGGGTGGCCTATATATTGCACAAATTGTTGCAACGTATTTGTGATTAGTCGTTAAATGACCTATGATTGATTCACAGTGATTTAAAGTGTGATGTTTGAATGTAAATACGTGAACGTTCCGTATGTATATTATAATACCGCCACCTTTTTTATTCTTACGTAACTTTTTGTGCATTATATAGCCATTTACATTGAACATATTTGCGATATTATCTTTAATGTTTACTTCAGTTAATATGAGAATATCTATTGGTGAACATGAACTGTTTATTAATTCTAAAACATAACAAAAAATTTTAATTAGTGATCTTACATTTATATGGACTAAATTTAACTTAAATTGAGATTTCGCTAACGATGGAACATTTTTACAAAATGAGTTATATGTACTACAATTAAAAAGTTCTAAATTATTGCTTGGGATATTCGACTGAACTATGGTGACCTACATAAAATACTATATCTATTACCGCCGATGATGTGCTGGTGCTGCCTGGTTGAGGAGATTTTCAATGTCTGTTTCGCTTCTGATCACAATAGGTTTATTATTCTCTGATTTACGGATTAATATATTCCCATTCTGGAACCACACATATTTATAATTTGGTGTTAATTTTTGCTTAGCTTGCCACAGCAGGGTTTTATTCGCTTTAGTTAGGGCTTTGCGTACTATCACTTTGGTTTTAGCTGCTGGTACTGCTTCATCACATACCACCTGTCCCACAAGTACCTCTCTGCGTCTGGAAGCACGTACCCACATATTACATAATTCCTCCTGTTTGAACTCCAGTTAAATACATCCATCCTGTCCGTTTCTTCCTTCCAGGCGCTTCACGTTGGAGATTCCTTCTTTGGTTAGATTTAGGTTATCAGCTAACTTGTTACATAAGTCATTAAGGTCTTCATTAGGACGAGACGGAATGTTGGCAACTTCTATGACGGTATCCAGACGCTGCTGTTCCATATAGCGCTCTCTCGTGGCGCTTTCATATTAAGGAGGTATGTAGGAAAGTATATGCAACTGCTGGTTCACTCCGTCGTCTTCAAAATTTTCTTCCCATCCCAACCAAAATTCTGCTAGCACAATCCCTCCTTTTACCCATACTTGACTACGCCGATGTAAGTTATGTCAATATTACCGTAGACCAATTAAATAAGCTCGAACGTCTCCAAAACCTTTGTATCCGCTTCATATTTGGTCTACGGAAATATGACCACGTCTCTGAGTTTCGTTCTCAGCTCAAATGGCTACCCATTCGATTTCGCCGGGATGCTCACGTGCTGCAACTTTTATATCAAGTTTTGTTTAACCTATCACGCGTCTGGCGCACAGCCGGCACCGATCCCGATAGTGTCAAGGGAGTTCACGAAATCTAGCTTTTTTATGACTACCGAGTTTGAAAATTTTATTTACCCTATTGTTCTATAATTATATGCCATGTATTATATATTTTTGGAAAGAGGAAGAAACTAGTTATAGCATAAAAATGTAATCATGACGATATATTTTTTCTATAAAATTATAAAAAAATGATTTTCTTTTGTTTTAATTTTAATTGCTTACATACTAACACTTACATGATAATGCTGAGTCATCAAATGATCATATTCACGTTTTCATATCACTACACGATTGCCAAATACATTCACTTATATTTTCACACATTTAACACAACGTATTTCACTATGAATAATAACAAATCTCCATTATTCACAAACAAGAAAAAAAGCGCCATTTTGCGTCTTCCGCACTGAAAAGTTGAGACACTTTTTCACTGAGTATTCTTCAAATATCCCTAAAACCAATTTCATAAACGTATTCTACGTAAAATTTCCAGTAATATACGTCTCAATTATCACTCATCTAATTATTCCTCTCGGCATAATTCACAATCCAAATATTCGTTGAACAAGACAAATGTCACAAACTATGGCCGATGACGCAACTCAATCAATGATTCACTTTTTTTTTTTATTTTGTGGTTTTGGTCTCTATTGCCTGTCTCGGAGTCGTGTCGATTCGAATTATAAATGTTTAAGGCATAGAGAAATATTTTTTATACTGGAAACATTCACTTGTAATTCACTACAGATGGCCTTCAATGTCACGGGCCGCGTTAGGCACAGAGTTTGTGCGCAGTACACTACAGTACAATTTGCGTTACGACACAAATATTGTGCGTAGAACGTGTCACGGGTTAACCCCAAAACACCGAAATATCTCAAGGACAATTTCGTGTTCAGAGGAGAAAACGGAGATTCTGTCCGCTCATCGGAAAAGCTCCGATTAATAATGCCAGCGCACCATACAAACTTTCTGGATAACTCTTTCACTGTTCGTGCAATCAAACTATGGAATGCATTGCCGGATCCAATCAAGAAGGCTCAATCTGTAAATACTTTCAAAAATATGGTCCGTGATTTTTATCTTTCTCAATGTCCCTAGTAGTTATGTTCATTTATATATATTTCATTTATATTTATAGAAATATTATATATTATTCTTCTTCTCATATGTATGTAGGTATGTATCTATTTGTGAACATATGTTTATTATTTATCTCATTCTTGTGGCTTGTATATTATGCTGTTATTATTTTATTTATTGCTTTTTTTTTTTTTTTAACTATTACCTATTTACTTTATTATTGTATGTATATATTTATTTGTGCTCTGCCCTACTCCTATCCTTTACTTAATATCTCTCTGTACAACCGGTTGTCTGGAAGAAATCGCTATTTAGCGATAAGGCCGCCGTTTGCTACAATGTATCCTAGGTTAAGTCTCAATTTGTAATTTATCTTGAGCAATAAAGCATAAATAAATAAATAAATAAATAAATAGCGCACGTGTTGTTTTAATGCATTTATTTCTAGATCGAGGTGTGATTTTTCGTTTTTGAGGTTAGTATATTTTTTCTCTAGCTCTTTTATTTGTTTATTTTGGGCTTCAACAGTTCTTGTTAGTTCGTCGATTTTGTCACAGCAGAAGCTTAACGATGTTTCGATGGGCTGAAGCTCCTTCTTAAGTATTCTTTTCATTTCTAAAGTAATATCTTTTAGGAATTTGTTAGTATCTATACAACTTGTACCTTGGTTCCCTTCTGAAATAGTATCATCTTCTTCCTCCTCTAAAGGTATTATAAAAGATGATTTTTTGTGAGGCGAGTTAATTTGACAATCGTCACAGGTCCATTCCAGGCTCCCGGCGCCACGCAAGGCGGAGAGCTGTTTGGAGGACAGTCCAGTACATGATTGGGTTGCATGAACAACCTTTCCGCACTTGCTGCATTCCAATCCTGGTGTTCTTTTCGTTAGGCCCTTGTTACAGTTATCACACTTTGACATTGTAATTATTGCACGAGATGTATTGCACAGCAGAACCGGTCAGCGTAGCGGCGCGTATAAGACTCAAGTGTAGTACCTACTAAGAAAGTTCCCACCATAGGTTCACACGGTAACTCGTATATAAACAGTTTGTGCGTTATGCACAGTTAGTTAAGGGCTTGTCGGGACGCGGGTTGGTCGCATTAGGTCGAATATTAATTACATACGAATATATATATGTAGTTAACCTTTGCGTAGTTATTACATCTTTTATTACACCCGCACATAACAAGCCCCTACATTGGTGACCCCCGACGAAAAGTGAACATTATTATAGTGAATTGCATAGATTTCGTTTGTGTGATTATTTAATTTATTGATTAAATAAAAATTTAATTCAAAATGAATCCGGCAGTTCCAGTTAGAGCAGTTTCGTCGGTACAGTTAAACCTTCTCGAGCAGTTAGCACAATTAAAGCAGCGGGTAAACCAGCTGGAATGTGCAGGCTCGAGAGGCAGATCGTTTAGTGGTCGAAGGTATGGGAATCGCGCGCATCGCTCCGCATCCCGAAGTCGCGATCGTGCAGGGATATCAAAACAGAAAAATCCCAATTGGCTATGTTTTTTCATTACTGCTTTAAGCATATCGCCAGATTGTACTATCGTCAACCTTGTGCGTGGCAGAAGCAGCAGGAGAGCCGACTTTTAATAATTTTACCAGTGTCGAAAAATAACCAATCCGCGAGTGAGTGTACTGTGTAGTGATTATAAAGTGTAGTTTAGTGTAATTAAGACATTTGGTACTAAGTTAATGACTTTAGATCTTAGTTTACGGCGACCGTATAAATGGTTATTTATTATCGCCAAGGTAACTCAACTTATATTTTTGTTTATAAAGTGCAGATTTTTTTAGCACCCTAAGGCCGATGCATCGCTCGCACTTATGACGGACGCATCGGATACTCATGTAGGTTATTTTTCTAAGAATCTATCTAAGACTGAACGCAAGTATAGTACGTATGATAGGGAGTTATTAGCAATTTACTTAGCTATTCGTCATTTTCGGAATATGGTCGAAGGACGACAGTTAACGGTGTATACGGATCACAAACCGTTAATTTATGCATTTTCTAAAGTAAATAGCGAGAAAGAGTTACCCAGACGTACACGACACTTGATATTCATTAGTGAGTTCACAACGGATTTGAGGCACGTAAGTGGGCAAGATAATGTCATTGCAGATTCGTTATCACGAGTCGCAACAATAAGTTGTCCCACTGTAATAGATTATGCAGAACTTGCTAAGGATCAACAACAAGATTCTTATATGTTACAATTATCTAATTTGAAAGACGCTAATAATAGGTTAAAGAAAATAATGTTACCTGAAAGTGGTACATTTATTTATTGTAATTTAGATAATGATAAAATTAGACCCTACTTGACTGATAAATTTCGACGTATTGCCTTTGATAGTGTACATAATTTATGTCATCCCGGAATAAGGACTACACGCAAATTGATTCAAAATCGTTTTTATTGGCCAAATATGATTCGTCACGTTGGCCAATGGGTTAAAAGTTAAAACATGCATTGAATGTCAACGATCGAAGGTTAATCGACATACAATGTCAGGTTTAGGATCGTTTCTGCAGTGCGATAGGTTTGAACATATTCATGTTGATTTAATTGGACCTTTACCCACTTCACCCGAAGGTTTTAGGACGTATTGCCTAACCATAGTGATAGGGGGACGCGATGGCCAGAATGTTTTCCTACGAGAGATATAACTGCTGAAACGATTTCGCGTGTAATATATGAAGGATGGATCTCTCGTTTCGGTTGTCCGAAAAAGCTAATAAGCGATCAAGGACGCCAATTCGAAAGTCAATTATTTGCTACACTAATGAAGTTATTAGGTATTAATAAGTTGCGTACGACACCTTACCACCCACAGAGTAACGGGGCGGTAGAGCGTTGGCATAGGTCGCTTAAAGCGGCATTAACGGCTCGCTTATGCAATATATCATCTTCTTGGGTTACGGAATTACCAACTGTGTTGCTAGGACTTAGAACAGCAGTAAGAAGTGATACCGGCATAAGCGCAGCAGAAATAACGTACGGAACAACTTTACGATTACCAGGTGATTATTACGATAAAAAATCGAGTTTTGAAATAGATAGCAGTCTTGAGTATGTAAGTAAATTACGAGACTCTATTAGGAAATATCAGTCAGTAGCTATTAGGCAGAATGAAAGACGGAACATATTTATTCACCCCGATTTGCAAAAGTGCGATTATGTTTTTGTAAGAAACGACGCAGTACGTAAGCCTTTACAACCAACATACGACGGTCCTTATCGTGTGTTGAGTCGAGAGGAAAAGGTATTTTATATTCAAATGACTGGCAGGAAAGTTAGTATATCTGTAGACCGTCTAAAACCTGCATATTATTTGAATGATGATAGTGATACGACATCTGGGGCAGATACTGAGGTTCCGTTACAAATTCCAAGTAGCGAATTGCCTAATACACATACCACGCGTAGTGGAAGAGCTATACGATTACCAGTACGATTTAGGTAATAGTATTGTATTTGTAATTTTTTCAACTATTTTATATTTATTAGAATTACGATGATTATAAGTATTATTAAGTCTTCTTAGAAATGTATAATAAATACTTACTAATCAACACATCGTATTTAATAAATAATAGAACTTAAGTAATTTTGAAACGAGTTCATTGTTTAACGTTTTAAGTATGGTATTTCAAATTTATGTTTGTGTTGAGTTTTGATTGAAATGTTTACTACTTAGAAATTTAAGTACTTTTGATTTATGGCTTATGAGTGTATAGTAATAGCCTTTGTAATATTAAACGATACAAGTGTAAAGAACGTATTGAGATTTGAAATGTTGACGTTACTAAGTGTTAATTGACGTGTAACAATAATCGCACGCCACTTAGAAGACCCAACCGAGTTTTTGTAATAACATAAATAGTTTAACGAAATTAGGTGTTAACTGTAACCACTTGTATACGTTATGATTGATTTATATTGTGAACATTTTTTATACTTTATATTGTAAACATTTTGTAATCTTATATAGCGACACTTTATATATACCCCTTTGTTTATTGTTTAATTTTATTGTAAGATTTTTTTACTTGTATACCCTTTTTATTTTAACCCGCCAGCACTCGCGCCTCAAGAAATTACATCAGCACTCGCGTGTAGAGCATTTTGCTCACGTTTATGAATGTCAATAAATGCATGTTTTACCAAAAAATATGAATAAAAAAACATTTTATTCAATAAAATACACATTATTTATTCTACAAAATATATATTCAAAGAGTTAACAATATTAATCTTTTTTATTTTAATTGACAATCATAGAAACTAATTTGCCAGTCTTGTAAGGCAGTCTTACGGAAAAAATTCGACAAAAAAAACTTTTCAAAAAAAAAACTTAACTAAATATAAATAACTAATCTTCGTCGTATACGCGAGCTTTACACATATCACATACTGTACGACTATGCTCGGTACATAAAAATTTTTGGCAGTAAATGCAGCTCTTTTTGGTCTTGCGATTTTTGCGTCTTGGGCAAACCGCGCAGATACCATTTGGTTTTTCTTCTTCTGGTAACTCAGATTCTGGTAAAAAAACGATTCAACACTTGCTGAAGAGGATATGAAATATTTTGGAAGGTGCTTCTTCTTTGGATATGTGGCTGTGTTAGTTGAAAAGCTAGTTGTTTCAAGTAGTCTTTGCGCGTGATGATTATACCCGTATTTTCTTTGTAAATGATTTGACTGTTGATTCCGGCTATGTTTAGGATCGTGAAAAATAATCTCAGCGGCCATCTACATGCCACTCTTGCCACAGAATACTCTTCTTTTAGTCGATCCACAACATCAACACCTCCTTTCGGTTTATTATAAAAGGTGATAATTTCTGGTTTCGCGGTAGTTCCAGTTGTTGGATCGATTTGGTCGTCGTTATGAAGTGTACTTATCATAAGAACATTTTTTTATTCTTCTTGTTTGGTACGTAAGATACCAGAACCTTGCTCTTATGAAAACCAAAGATACTACTAGGTTTTGGTCTAAAATAAAATAAAATTTGTTCATCCCTTCGATCACGATCCATCTATAACAGAAATTCATAATAGATTACTATTTCAGTAATGTAAAATCATAATATTACATAAAAGTAGCAGTAAAACAGTCGCTAAGATGAAAAAAAATAAAGTCATGAGTAAAAAAAAGTACTTGCGTCGATACCCGCGCGATGAGCAAAACGCCGCCTGATGGTACACGGCGCAACAAACCACCTCGTCCAAGTGACTGGCGCACACTTTCGAGAAGTGAACTGCATACAGGGGTGGGGGACGGAACAAAACTCAGCTACCAAATGAACGATGTACGTACGAATAATTTTGACAAAATGGCGGATGTTTTAAATTTACTGTGAGCAAAATGCTCATAGCGCGAGTGCTCGCGGGTTAAGGGGGGAATGATGTAGCGACGACAAGCCAATTTACGAGTTACCGAAATATTTCAAGTGTAGTACCTACTAAGAAAGTTCCCACCATAGGTTCACACGGTAACTCGTATATAAACAGTTTGTGCGTTATGCACAGTTAGTTAAGGGCTTGTCGGGACGCGGGTTGGTCGCATTAGGTCGAATATTAATTACATACGAATATATATATGTAGTTAACGAAATATAACCTTTGCGTAGTTATTACATCTTTTATTACACCCGCACATAACAAGCCCCTACATCACTTTTAAAGTAACAAAACACGGCTGACCTACCGTGTTTCGAACAAAATGCATGAAAACTTTCATTAGTAGATAGTTAAGTCTTGTATTTTAAAAGCATGCAATAATTTGTATTTCATTCAAAAACATAATTCGTTTATCGAAACGTTTTTTGCTTAAAACGGTTTCACAATGCATTTTTCTAATTATTATTTTCATTTCAATAATTAGTTACCTAGCCAAATTATTACAAACAATATTTTCGCTCCAACTCCAAGGTATCGTATTACGAGTAGGTACGAGTTAATTGTGTCTTTATGAAGTATAGTAATAAAAAAAACAAAATAAATCTCGTGTAGAGCCATTTAAATCTCGATAATTATTTCTATTAATATTACCTATAGGTACAAACTTTTAAAACTGTCAATTAATGTCAATTGCGCGGCAAATTTGTATTTTTTTATTCTCTTTGAAAATTTCATCATCTGTTGTTTTACAGTATTTTTCTATGAAAATATGTGCAGTTTACAATAAAAACTACGTATATCGAAACAATACAGCTTTGTCTGAATATTAAAATATTATGTTCTCAGTTCAATTACATTATTACTATTTTCGTACATTTCGATATCAGTTGAAAATATTGTATCATATAAAATTTTTGGTATAACAAGGTAATGCGCTTTCGTGTTTTAACTACATAATTAGTTCAATATTAATTTAGCCGTAAAATACGTTATTTTGTTATTAATTTGAATAATATTATTGTAAGGAATCTAATTCAGTGTTAGATTTTCAAAATTAGATTAAGGATAATTTGTAATAATTGAAATAAATATTTTTGGATGTACATACTGGTATTTTTATTTTATTCCCCTGTGCTCATATTATGTCATGAAACCTTTCAGTAGATACATGGACGAAATCGCAGCCAGCGCCCAGCAGCAATTAGCTATAACATACCTATAGGTATTAGGTAAGGTAATAAATAATAGCTCTATAGTTAATACGCACCTTGATACTTACCGTAGAGTTGTTTGATGTTGAATCCGTAATAAATAAAATTAACACAATACATGTGTGATTTATATGTGATTTCACTAAGCCCAAATACATAGTCGTACGTACATCGACGATATATAGTTGTAGCATACTGATGGTTGTGTTGTCTCGTACGTTGTGAAGTAAATGTGTGTTGCGTGAAATAATATTGTGATGGTAATGTAGTTCATCGAAGGATGGTGGTGTTCTATCTGGCATGAGGTCCAGGATAGTAGATGTGTGTTCTGACCGGTCAGGAGGACCGGGGCAGTATGGTAACCCTGTAAGGTCAGTGTGGGCTGAGGCAGGATGGTAGTTATTTTGGTATCCCGAGATGAATTACCGTAGTAATGTAGTGTGAGAAATGGCGTACGGGGACACATGATTGTCAGTATGGCTGTATAGGAGATAACTTGAGTTTTAATATACTGTTGGATGAGTAATATTCAGTTCAGATAAGATTTCATTTTTTTTAACTGTTGAGCTATTGAATCCTATAAACACCAATAATCACTTTGAAAAGAAAGATGTTGTTTATACAATGTTCGGGTAACTTCACTTTGTCAATATATTGAGAATGCCTGAGGGCCAAGTACCACTTGAAGTTGATTAATGTTTGAAACTTGAGTTTGAGTTGAGTGATAGCGGTGAATCTTAGTTCGATTGGTCAGTGTGCCAGTAGTCATTTCGTAGCCGTAGTCCGTTGAAGTCGGTGTCTGCTATAAGGGGATTATGGCTGCTTATAGTAAACCGTGGATGCGCGGTATTACCGTAGTCCGTTGAAGCCGGCGTCTGCTATTAGGAGTACAGATAGCTGCTTATAGTAAACCGTGGATGCGCGGTGCGCGGGTGACGCTGGCGGAGGTTGGGTCTTGTAGAGACCATTAGATATGGAATATGGAGTCCGTGGGACTCGGCATTCGGAGGAATGCGTGTGGAACAAACATGAGGTTTGTTGTGGGGCTTAGTGAAAAGCCAGAGTTTGCATTCGGAGGAATGCGTGTGTGTTGTTGGGCTTAGTGAAAAGCCATAGTTGGCATTCGGTGGAATGCGTGTGTGATGATGGGCTTAGTGAAAAGCCAGAGTTGGCATTCGGTGGAATGCGTGTGTGATGATGGGCTTAGTGAAAAGCCACAGGCCTCGGATAAGATTCATGCTCTAGTTTTTTTGTGATACTTTAATAATGATCTTCTGATGACAATAGCAGTGAAAGTGGTGTTTGGTCGCTTATGCGTTATTTTCTTTTAGTAGTAGTTCATAAATTTAATTGAAATGATCAGAATTCAATGTTTCATTATTTTAATCAAAATGGTTAATTTCAAAGGGTTGAAGTTGGAAATTATTTTAGGATATTCAAATTAAGAAAAAAACCTGTTTAGTGTTTTCATATGAACTTAAATTTTGTTTTATGAGATTCTTTGCTATAAGACGTTTCTTGTACAAATTTCATGATTCTGTGTTCACAAGAAATATCCTGAAGGTATCGATTCCATGTGTCCGCTGCGAATGTCGAAAACTGCTATCTTTTGATCGACTGTTATAACTTTTCAAAGCTTAACGGGACGATGGTATGCGATATGAATTTCAAAGGTCTTGATAGATAGACTGATAGACTTACGGACAACTAAGTGATCATAAGGATTTAGTTTTTCAGTTTTGTGGTTTAAAAGCCTAAAAATTAAATATCAGAGTTTAATTGTAAAAATTTGTCAGGATTGGCCGAAGAGCTTGTACTGTGCGAGATGTTTTCTGTGTTACAGCACCCACAAACACGAGGACGTGTTCAGCGCAGGATGGCCGTGTCGGAGACGGTCAATAGCGCGGATGTAAAACGACTCTAAGCACGAGTTCCAGGGAGGTGGCAGCACAGTGAAGTTGGCGGCTTACTTCATGCTTGTACCGGGTCGAGCCCGTGAAGGCTCGCCCTCGGGACGGCACTTCACATTCGAACATCGAAGAGTTCGGATCTTCCACTACTAGGAACTGTTAACCATTTCTCTGCTAGTGTTTAATTTAAATGTGTAACGTAACGGTTATTAAAATTGATTGTATTTAAAGTGATTGTATTTAAAATGACTGTATTGTAAAACTGACATGATTAAAAGAGCAACTATGGAGTTTCTTGCCGGTTCTTCTCTGTAGATACTGCTTTCCGAATCGGTGGTAAATAAAGAAATGATTGAGTTTGAGGTGTTTCTTTGCTCGATTACCCAACGCAACGCCCACAGCTTGAAAATAGATTCACAATCTACACCTTGCTCCGACATCAGAATTGGGATCAAATCGAGCAAATGAGAAAACACGTGGCGATAACCTCGATACGATATACGATAACCTGATTAAAAGTCAAAGCGCCGCAACCACGTGGCACTTCGATCCAGTTTCAACGGGAAGAAGCATCCTACAGATCTACGAGCATACGTGTCACTGAGCAGCCGGAGACAAAGGGAGAGCTCGTTATGTGCGGGCAGGGTGGCAACTTCGCCTCGCGCTGCACGGATGACACTGCCGCTCGCATCACCGCGTCGGAAGCCGTATCATCGAGAGCAGCGCCGTGTCATCATGTCGTGCACCGTGCCATTGCGTCGAGCGTCCGGCTTCGAGCATCATGCGTCGATCGTCGAGCATCATGCGTCGAGCATCATGCGTCGAGCGTCGAGCGTCATGCGTGGCGCCATGTGGTGCTGCATCCATACTGTGCGCCGCGGCACCAAGCTGGGCTCCGCGACACCACGCCAGGCGTTGCGCATCCACGCCAGGCACCGCAATATCACGCCGGGCGTCGCGCTACCATCACTACCATCAACACGTCGAGCCTGAGATCACCGGAACCAGAGCGACGTGTCGACGTGTCGTGCAACTATCCTTCAATCTCATACAAAACCGGTCAGTAGATAACATTCCACTTTGAGTGTACAGTAAGATAAAGAAAGTAGGTTTTCAAAATGTAGTTAACTTCAAGTAACTTATTCGAAAGAAAAAGAAATTTATTGCCAAAAACATTAGTTACAAAATTTATTTTAAATTAATTGAGGAAAATGGTCACAGCCGCGGCAAAATGCTGCACAACAAGTCAATAACTGCGTTAAAAACAACCGACTTCAAACTTGCACTTGCAACATTTACAAATACAGACAAAAATGCTCATAAAATAAAACTACGGGGCCTATCCGAATAAAATTTTTATGGGACCAATTCGACACCATCCCGCATCGAACAAAAAAAGAATCACGTAAATCGGTTCAGAAACCTCTGAGTAATCGGTGTACATACATAAAAAAAAAAAAAAAAACATACCGGCCGAATTGATAACCTCCTCCTTTTTTTTGAAGTCGGTTAAAAACAGTGCTGATTTACAGGTTGTACCGAATGTAACGATTAGATTTTGTTAAAAGTTGTAGCCTACAGACCAGTGTATAGTTAAATCGTATTGCATTACATTTAACTCAACTTATTTACGCAGTGTTGTTGTTATTAGGTCGTGCGATATTGCTTTACGGTTTTGTAGTTAGTTAAAACTTATTCCATTACATTCAGCCCATCTTAGTTACGCAGTGATAAATTAACAGTACCTATTTCACTTATTCAGGGACGGGTTCACTTTAGTAGGTAATTCACGTAATTTTAAAAAATACTTTGTGGCGTAAGCACTGCCATCAAGATAAATTAAGTAACGAATTGCTTTAATGTTTGTTATTTTGTGAGCTAACACTAACAAAGAAAGCACATTAATTGGTACACTGCATCCAGATCCTTCAATCGAACGTAAACAATAAACATTCACTTGTCCGTGTATCAGAACAAAAACAGTATGCGAATTACTTTCAAATTAGTTTCTTAACTACCCGCGTTAGTTTCTTGACTACCCGCATTAATTTCTTAAACTACCTGCGTTAGTTTTTATTTAGGCTATAACCCTTGACAAATAACAATTAATTGCTACACAAAGACAGCCTTATTGCTATTCGATTAAAAACGAAAAGTAATGCCTTAACTAGTGCATTAGAGGTTTAAAAAAAAAACTTTTCGTAGGTTTTATTTAAGGTGATATTTGAGGTAATTTCTTAAAATAAAGTTGTGAACAATTCACAGTATACAGTTTTACGATATGAAGTTTTATGAAATGTTACAGATTTACTTTGATCGAATAAAAGGTAAATCGAGGCATTTAGTTTTGAATTTTTACTTGGGAGAATTTATTAGGTCCTTATTTAGGCAGTTCATAATACAATGTCGCAGATAATTAGCGTGTTCAAATAAACAGCTGGCCTAAGATAAATGTTATGATTGGAATACGGGTCTAGATTTAGTTTGAGTACGTAACTTGATTGCTTTAAAATTATTTTAACTATCTCATCGACGTTTGGGTCCGTTCAATGTAAAGATATTAAGATTTAAGACTGTTGAAAATAATCTTAAGGTTAATAGCGCCTTTACAGTTTACATACTATCGTCAGATAATGTCTGTTTAATTGCATAGAGAAAAGAAAAACCCATCCAGGTTTTCTGAAGGTTTTTGAAGTGAAAGTTCTTTATCGGGGTTGAAAAAAAATTTAGCGTGACATTTTTCCGTTACGCACCATTTTTTTTCTTATCCCTATCACGCGTGATTCGACATATTTCTGTAAAGTTGCATATAGTAAATTATTTTTTTTGAAAAAATAAGGTCATAAAGAAGTTTCATTTCGTGCGTAGTACACGCACATATTCACACCTCGATCTAGAAATAAATGCATTAAAACAACACGTGCGCTATATGGAACAGCAGCGTCTGGATACCGTCATAGAAGTTGCCAACATTCCGTCTCGTCCTAATGAAGACCTTAATGACTTATGTAACAAGTTAGCTGATAACCTAAATCTAACCAAAGAAGGAATCTCCAACGTGAAGCGCCTGGAAGGAAGAAACGGACAGGATGGATGTATTCAACTGGAGTTCAAACAGGAGGAATTATGTAATATGTGGGTACGTGCTTCCAGACGCAGAGAGGTACTTGTGGGACAGGTGGTATGTGATGAAGCAGTACCAGCAGCTAAAACCAAAGTGATAGTACGCAAAGCCCTAACTAAAGCGAATAAAACCCTGCTGTGGCAAGCTAAGCAAAAATTAACACCAAATTATAAATATGTGTGGTTCCAGAATGGGAATATATTAATCCGTAAATCAGAGAATAATAAACCTATTGTGATCAGAAGCGAAACAGACATTGAAAATCTCCTCAACCAGGCAGCACCAGCACATCATCGGCGGTAATAGATATAGTATTTTATGTAGGTCACCATAGTTCAGTCGAATATCCCAAGCAATAATTTAGAACTTTTTAATTGTAGTACATATAACTCATTTTGTAAAAATGTTCCATCGTTAGCGAAATCTCAATTTAAGTTAAATTTAGTCCATATAAATGTAAGATCACTAATTAAAAATTTTTGTTATGTTTTAGAATTAATAAACAGTTCATGTTCACCAATAGATATTCTCATATTAACTGAAGTAAACATTAAAGATAATATCGCAAATATGTTCAATGTAAATGGCTATATAATGCACAAAAAGTTACGTAAGAATAAAAAAGGTGGCGGTATTATAATATACATACGGAACGTTCACGTATTTACATTCAAACATCACACTTTAAATCACTGTGAATCAATCATAGGTCATTTAACGACTAATCACAAATACGTTGCAACAATTTGTGCAATATATAGGCCACCCAACGAAAGTAAATACTTGTTCGTAAGGGAGATAAAGGATCTTTTATCTAGTAAACCTTTTAAACTTAGATATTTTTGTTTTAGGAGACATGAACATAGATATAAATAGTTTGGAAAATCCAAAAGTGCACGCCTCATAATTTTTTTTTAATAATTATTTATTAATTATTATTTTTGTTTATTTAATAACAATTAAACCACATCGAATCAGACCCTGAAAAATGAAAGGGTTCTATTCCTGAGCATACTCAAGCGTAAGAGAAAAAAAAAGACTCGATTAGTAAAGTATTTCGGTCGCTATCGTGTTAACAAGAAAAAGGATCCGCACATACAGACACACGGACGTCCAAGACAGAACTTTTTTAAACTGTTTTTTAACTAGTTTAAATAACAAAAATGACATCAAAAATATCATGAACGTTAAAAATAGTGTTTTTTCTTAATATGTGTGTGTATGTATTATCTTACAAGTGCAATGTATGATACATAAAGACATTTTAAGTTTGAAAAATCAGATGTTTTGCGCGAAGCGACAGTAGTACCCACCTCAACGCTTCGCTTATGAGGCGTGCAAAATAAAGGGTAACATTCAAGATTTTTACATAAATAGCATGGCCGAGTGCGGTCTAACAAGTGTTATAACCGATTATACAAGAATTGAAATAAGAAACCAAATAATAACGCGTAGCGTAATCGATCACATTTTTGTAAGGACGCAATTGTTAGACCTGTACTCGGGCGCGCTCGGCACTGCAATGGCTGATCACCGTATGATCGTATTGTCGTGCATTGGACAATCATTAGCACATGTACAGGGTGACGTTAAAGTCATTCGAAAAATAGATAACAATAAACTTAATAATTTGCTTGATCATGTTAGCTGGGATGATTTTACGAATACAGAGTGTCCATATAAATTATATGATAACTTAAAAAATACCATCCAAAATTGTTATAATCAATCACAATTTGAACAAATAATTTCAACATCAAGTAAAAGAAACAAAGATCCTTGGATTACTAGCACCATAAAAACTATGTGTGAAAAAAAAGATTTATCTTTTATTGACTGGAAAAATGACCCGACTAATAAAATACTTCGATTAAAATACAATAAATTACGTAATAAAACGCGTAAATTCATAGAAAAATCAAGAAATAATTACTATCATAATCAAATTAATCAAAACTACAACAATAGTCACGCTTTATGGCAAATTTTGAATTCATTAACAGGTCGCTGCAAAAATTCAATAGACAACTGTATCTTAAAAGCATTTCATAAAAATAACATAGACATTAAAACAATTGCTAATAATTTTGCACAAGAATTTTATTATAGTATTAAAAAAATCATTCCTAAATGCAATAAGCGTCTATTATGTGAAAATGATTATTATTATCCACAAAATAAATCAATGCTACTTAAAAAAGCTAACAACAAAAAACTTAATATCAATAAAGCTCCCGGATTCGACAACATTCGATGTATTGACATAAAAAATATATGCACTAAAATCGTAGATATTATAGTTAAATTTATTAATGCATCTATTGTTAATGCTAAATATCCTTTAGAGTTAAAAACTGGAATAATCCGACCTATTCACAAAAAAATCCAAAAGTGCACGCAGAAGAGGATGTAAAGTGTAAAGAGGATGTTGTGCGTCATTTTGACGTATAATTGGGCTTTTCGTAACTTTTAAAATTGTTTCAAATTTTTATTTTGTGATTTATTTGAATGATTTTTTTCCAAGTCACGTTTCACATGATATCTATAGTATTATACTATAGATTGAGTATAAAATGGGATCCAGACAACTTTTATACTAGGACGAAAAACCTTCAATTTTAGTAAATGACGATTATTGTCCTCCGCTGGATTTGGACTTCAAGCAAAGGGATTGGGTGGCTGAAGATGTTGTCCGGAGTAAAACCGAATATGTTATGGGGTTTTGTTACCCATGTATAATGAAAGTCGTAGATTGTAAAATAAACCTTTAATCGATCTTTCAATAATACAGTACTATGTTGTTAATGCTATACAATGTTTCACCAGTCACCACAATGAGTCTAGTCTGTACAGGTTAGCAGCAGACAATCATTGAGTATTGGTATTAAATACGTATCAACTGCGTATTGCGTTTTGCGTATTAACTATTGTCCTAGTGAATCATTTTCACTATCGTCGAATCAATTTAAAATTCGATCAAGTGCGTTCCGTTTCGGAACGCCACAGATAATAAAATATAGATAATAAAAGTGGCAACGCCACAATGTCATGGTGGTATACATTGAGGCCGCGAATGCCATATGTGATTTCACTAAGCCCATCATCACACACGCATTCCACCGAATGCCAACTCTGGCTTTTCACTAAGCCCAACAACACACACGCATTCCTCCGAATGCAAACTCTGGCTTTTCACTAAGCCCCACAACAAACCTCATGTTTGTTCCACACGCATTCCTCCGAATGCCGAGTCCCACGGACTCCCATATTCCAATGGTCTCTCCAAGACCCAACCTCCGCCAGCGTCACCCGCGCACCGCGCATCCACGGTTTACTATAAGCAGCTATCTGTACTCCTAATAGCAGACGCCGGCTTCAACGGACTACGGTAATACCGCGCATCCACGGTTTACTATAAGCAGCCATAACCCCTTATAGCAGACACCGACTTCAACGGACTACGGCTACGAAATGACTACTGGCACACTCTGACCAATCGAACTAAGATTCACCGCTATCACTCAACTCAAATTCAAGTTTCAAACATTAATCAACTTCAAGTGGTACTTGGCCCTCAGGCATCCTCAGTATATTAACAAAGTGAAGTTACCCGAACATTGTATAAACAACATCTGTCTTTTCAAAGTGATTATTGGTGTTTAGTATTTCAATAGCTCAACAGTTAAAAAAAAAGAGAAATCTTATCTGAACTGAATATTACTCATCCAACCGAATATTAAAACTCTAGGTATCTTCTATACAGCCATACTGACAATCATGCGTCCCCGTACGCCATTTCTCACACTACATTACTACGGTAATTCATCTCGGGATACCAAAATAACTACCATCCTGCCTCGGCCCACACTGACCTTACAGGGTAACCATACTGCCGCGGTCCTCCTGACCGGTCAGAACACACATCTACTATCCTGGACCTCATGCCAGATAGAACACCACAATCCTTCGATGAACTACATTACCATCACAATATTATTTCACGCAACACACATTTACTTCACAACGTACGAGACAACACAACTATCAGTATGCTACAACTCTACTCAACTAGAACTCTACTGAACTATACCTCCCAAATCTATCATTGTGCTAGCCTGTGCAGCTTGCTCAAATGTTAACAGCAGTTTTATTTTGTTGTTATGATCATTAACAAACAAATGTGACAACAGCACAAAAATAACATCTTAAAAAGTTTAAAACGAATAATTCGTAACTGAACCGCAGAAAACACTCAAAAAGTGGTGAAAGCTTATTCTCAACTGAATATTTACCAACTTGAATTTAAAGTAATCATGTGATAACATAATATCTGCCTACAAAAAAAAATCGCGAGAAACCCTTCAAAACTTTTTTTTATCGGCAAATTTGCATATGGCTAAATTCCTTAACGTTATGTTTACTTTTGAAAACTCAACTTAAAACAATTAATAAGTGTATACTATAAGCAGCTATAAGCAGCATCTGTGAATCTAATATCGAACGGCAAAAGGGCTGAGCTAAATTTTAGTTTCAACGTAATAAGAATGAACTACTCAACAACTACTGTACAACTACCTAATTGATGTATTCAGTTGATGTCAAACTGCAGCTAGTCACAAAAACTATTATCAAGAAATTACATTAAATGCACACAATGTAAATCGATTAGGTACTATCGAATACTCCACGTTTAGGACTTATTTGAAGCTAAAAACCAAAAAAAATGTGTGCGTGTGCTACGCGTACGTGTACACACGTAAGAAATGAAACTTCTTTTTGACCTTATTTTTTCAAAAAATAATTGATAGGGATAAGAAAAAAAATGTATGCGTGTACTAGAGTACACACGTAAGAAGTGAAACTTCTTTATGACCTTAAAAATGTCACGAGTATGGCGTAACGCAAAAATGTCACGCGTACGGCGTAACGCAAAAATGTCACGCTTACGGCGTAACGCAAAAATGTTACACTAAATTTTTGTCCAACCCCGATAAAGAAGTTTCACTTCAAAAACTTTCAGAAAACCTGGATGGGTTTTTCTTTTCTCTATTCAATTAAACAGACATTATCTGACGACAGTATGTAAACTGTAAAGGCGCTATTAACCTTAAGATTATTTCCAGTTTTTTTTTTTTAAAGTCTTAATATCTTAACATTTAACGTACCCTAACGTTGATGGGATAGTTCTTAATTTTAAAGCAATCTAATGTACTAAAACCAAATGTAGATTCCAAAGATTTATCTTACGCTAGATGTTTATTTGAACACACGCTAATTATCTGTGACATTGTATTATGAACTGCCTAAATAAGGACCCAATAAATTCTCTGTAAAAATTCAAAACTAAATGCCTCGATTTACCTTTTATTCGATAAAACTAAATCTGCAACATTTCATAAAACTTCATATCGTAAAACTGTATACTGTGAATTGTTCACAACTTTATTTTAAGAAATTACCTCAAATATCACCTTAAATAAAACCTACGAAAAGTTTTTTTTTAAACCTCAAATGCACTAGTTAAGGCATTACTTTTCGTTTTTAATCGAATAGCAATAAGGCTGTCTTTGTGTAGCAATTAATTGCTATTTGTCAAGGGTTATAGCCTAAAAAACCAACGCAGGTAGTTTAAGAAATTAATGCGGGTAGTCAAGAAACTAACGCGGGTAGTTAAGAAACTAATTTGAAAGTAATTCGCATACTGTTTTTGTTCTGATACACGGACAAGTGAATGTTTATTGTTTACGTTCGATTGAAGGATCTGGATGCAGTGTACCAATTAATGTGCTTTCTTTGTTAGTGTTAGCTCACAAAATAACAAACATTAAAGCAATTCGTTACTTAATTTATCTTGATGGCAGTGCTTACGCCACAAAGTATTTTTTAAAATTACGTGAATTACCTACTAATGTAAACCCGTCCCTGAATAAGTGAAATAGGTACTGTTAATTTATCACTGCGTAAATAAGTTGAGTTAAATGTAATGCAATAAGATTAAACTATACACTGGTCTTGTAGGTTACAACTTTTAACAAAATCTGTAATCATTACATTCGGTACAGCCTGTAAATTAGCGATGTTTTTGTGCAGCATTTTGCCGAGGCTGTGACCATTTTCCTCAATTAATTTTAAAATAAATTTTGTAACTAATGTTTTTGGCAATAAATTTCTTTTTCTTTCGAATAAGTTGCTTGAAGTTACTACATTTTGAAAACCTACTTTCTTTATCTTACTGTACACTCAAAGTGGAATGTTATCTACTGACCGGTTTTGTATGAGATTGAAGGATAGTTGCACGACACGTCGACACGTCGCTCTGGTTCCGGTGATCTCAGGCTCGACGTGTTGATGGTAGTGATGGTAGCGCGACGCCCGGCGTGGTATTGCGGTGCCTGGCGTGGATGTGCAACACCTGGCGTGGTGTCGCGGAGCCCAGCTTGGTGCCGCGGCGCTCAGTATGGATGCGTAATGCACCACATGGCGCAACGCATGACGCTCGACGCATGATGCTCGACGCTCGACGCATGATGCTCGAAGCCGGATGCTCGACGCGATGGCACGGTGCACGACATGACACGGCGCTGCTCTCGATGATACGATGATGCTCGCTTCCGACTTCTTGCTGTTCCCGTTGAAACTGGATCGAAGTGCCACGTGGTTGCGGCGCTTTGACTTTTAATCAGGTTATCGTATATCGTATCGAGGTTATCGTCACGTGTTTTCTCATTTGCTCGATTTGATCCCAATTCTGATGTCGGAGCAAGATGTAGATTGTGAATCTATTTTCAAGCTGTGGGCGTTGCGTTGGGTAATCGAGCAAAGAAACACCTCAAACTCAATCATTTCTTTATTTACCACCGATTCGGAAAGCAGTATCTACAGAGAAGAACCGGCAAGAAACTCTATAGTTGCTCTTTTTAATCATGTCAGTTTTACAATACAGTCATTTTAATACAATCACTTTAAATACAATCACTTTTAATAACCGTTACGTTACACATTTAAATTAAACACTAGCAAAGAAAAGGTTAACAGTTCCTAGTAGTGGAAGATCCGAACTCTTCGATGTTCGAATGTGAAGTGCCGTCCCGAGGGCGAGCCTTCACGGGCTCGACCCGGTACAAGCATGAAGTAAGCCGCCAACTTCACTGTGCTGCCACCTCCCGGAACTCGTGCTTAGAGTCGTTTTACATCCGCGCTATTGACCGTCTCCGACATTAATAATAATAAATGAACCTGATTCGGATTTTTTTTTTTTTATCAGATTGGTGATGGGCCGTGATTGGTCAAGGACTCCTTCACGCAGCCGAGACGGCAGTCGTGAGGGCAATGAACAGCGAAGCCGGCGTAGTAGAGAGCGCCGCAGTGAAAAGCGCTCAGACCGCCGCAGTCAGCGCCCAAGCCCGAACCGAAGTGCCAGTCACCGGAGCCGCCCTAACACTGAGCACCACCAAAGGAGTCCCGGTGAGCGACGTTCTAGGCGTAGTATTGAACGTCGCAGCCAACGATCAGGTGAACATCGAAGTCGTAGCCGCAGTCAGCTACGAAATCGCCACGATAGCAGAATTATGAATATTGATCGGGACCGTAGAAGTAGGAAACGTAGTAAGGACTGTTCTATTACAAGACCCCAAAAAGGTGATAAAAGCGATGTAACTAGTACTTTAATAGATTCATTTGTTGATGCGATTAAATCGATGAAATCTAGATCTAGTGATAAATTTTCGTCTATTCACAATGTAATACCTGATTTTGATCCAATGGCAAAAGAACAGACTGTTAATGCGTGGTTATCGAAGGTTGAGGAATGTAAATTAATTTACGAATGGTCAGAAAAACAAGTCGTGCACTACGCTCTGCCTAAACTCTCGGGAATAGCTAAAACGTGGTACCAAAGTCTCCCCACTTTGCTGTATTCTTGGGAGGAATGGAAAGTTAAATTAATTGAAACTTTTCCATCTACCCAGAATTATGGTGAATTATTAACTGAAATGTTGAATAAAAAACTACGGTTTAGTGAATCTCCCGAATTATATTATTACACTAAAATTAACTTACTAAACCGTTGCAACATATATGGCAAAAATGCAGTTGATTGTCTAATTTATGGAATTGAAGATAGGGGTATTAGACTAGGAGCTCAAGCGGCACAATTTTCTGAACCTGAACAGTTACTCAAATTTTTTAAAACTGTTAAACCAGGCGTTTCTAGGGATACCGAAAGATCAATTCGAGATAGGGATAAACGGCCGGTACCAAATAATTCAAATAGCGTCTTGAATAAGCCGAATAGATTCGAACCGGGTCGGATAACTTGTTTCAATTGTAACGAAGTAGGTCACCCCAGCTATAAATGCAATAAACCGTTATTAAAATGTAGTCGTTGTAATTTATTAGGTCATTTGTCTAATGCGTGTTCTAAAATGGAACCCGCTCAAAAGCTAGATAAGGAAAAAACCGTGTTGAAAATCTCTAGTCAACAATCGGCGAGTATTTACACTTTTCCTATACGTATTAACGGGGTAAATGTCCAATGTCATTTAGATTTAGGGAGCGAATGTACTCTAATTCGGTTGACGGACGCCCTAAATCTAGGGTTCGATTGGACCACAAATGATTTACCCTTACTAAAAGGCCTAGGCAATATACCGTACCAGCCTATCGGTAAGTCGTTAGTTAATATTGAGGTACAAGGAATTACTGAAAAAGATATAGAAATATTAGTTATTAATGATAACCTCATTAACTATCCAGTGCTTCTAGGGCATTCATTTTCAGAACGGCCGGGTATTAAAATTACTAAAACCGTAGATAAACTGGAGATTTGTAAGACCCAAAACGCTAAAATACACTTGTTATGTAGGGAGCAAACTTATATTAACCCTTTTTTTTTTTTTTTTTTTTTATAGTGGGGAAATCTTCGAAAGATACCCACGGCCCCCGGGGATGGAGCCAAGGGTTATGTCGGATTCTTACCGACTAAAACCCCACTGTGTTCCGTCGAGCCGCGCAGTTAGCCGGGGCCGCGGGTACTCTTAGAAATCGTCCACGACCAAACTTATATTAACCCTGAGGCAATACAAACTGTCGCAGTATTAGCAAAACCTGAACTTTCTTGTACTGTATATGTTAGAGGTGGTATGCGGGGACAAAATGGTTCTGAATTCTATTTGTTTCCGGGAGAATATGAATTAAAAGATGGATTAGGCTGTCTTCTTATCTTAAATCCTAGAACTAAGGGTTTAATTCTAGAACGTGAACAGTTGCTGATACGCAGTATGGTAATGAGTAATGATTGTAAATATGTAAATAACGTTAATTTCACTGACAGGAATGATATATCTGAGCCTGTTATAGGGGATAATCTTAGCGAATTAGAAAAACAAATGGTGAAGGACTTGCTCGCAAGATATAGCAGCTGTTTTTCTTCCTGTCTTAAGGATCTCGGATTTACAACTGTATTAGAAATGGATATACAATTAAAGAATGAAGAACCGGTAGTTTACAGGCCTTATAGACTCTCGTATGCAGAAAGAGAAGATGTCAGGCGCATGGTAGCAGAAATGTTAGATTGTGGTATAGTTAAGGAGTCTTCATCACCTTACGCGAGCCCCATTGTATTGGTAAGAAAGAAAAGTGGTGAGAGGCGAATGTGTGTTGACTACAGAGCCTTAAACAGCAGGACTAAGCGAGACCATTATCCTCTCCCTAGGGTAGAAGACCTTCTTGATCAATTAGCGGGCCATAAGATGTTCATATCGCTGGATTTGGCTTCAGGGTACTATCAGATTCCCATCTCGGAGAAGTCTCAAGAGAAGACCGCGTTTGTTACGCCAGATGGACAATATGAATACACCAGAATGCCATTTGGCTTAGCAAACGCTCCTTCGGTTTTCCAAAGAGCCATGCATAAGATTCTTAATAAAGCACGGTTAAGTTATGTAATTGTGTATATGGATGATGTTTTGATACCCGCGCGTTGCTTTGATGAAGCGCTGCAAAGACTAGAAGAAGTTTTGAACTTATTAAAAGAAGGAGGCTTAACACTGAAAATGCAGAAATGTAAATTTATGTTTGATAAATTAGACTTTTTAGGGTTTGAAATAAGTGGTAATGGTATCCAACCAGGCTCTGCGAAAACTGGAGCAGTCTCAAAATTTCCTACTCCCTTAAATCAGCATGACGTTAGACGATTTTTAGGTCTTGCCAGCTTCTTTAGAAGATTTGTCAAGGATTTTGCTCTGATAGTAAAACCATTGACGGGTCTTCTAAAGAAAAATGCGCCTTGGAAATGGGGGGAAGAAGAAGCAACTGCATTTACAGAGATTAAAAAACGATTGACCAGCAGACCAATTCTCGCACTATACGACAAAAATTTAGAAACTCAGTTACACACGGATGCGTGTAGATTTGGCATCGCGGGTATTCTTCTTCAGAAAGACGAGAAAGGTTTATGGAGAGTTGTAGCATACTACAGTCGTCAAACCACGGTAGAAGAGCAGAAACTTCACTCGTTTGAGTTAGAAACTCTAGCTGTGATAGCGTCATTAAACAAGTTTAGGGTCTACTTGTTAGGCCTACGCTTCAAAATACTAACAGATTGTAATTCATTACGCACCACACTTACAAAACGAGATGTGATCCCGAAAATTGCAAGATGGTGGGTGCAGTTACAAGAATATGACTGTGAAATTGAGTATCGACCAGGAGATAAGATGTCACATGTGGATGCCCTGAGTCGAGCTCCATCAGACTCAAAAGTAGACGATTTGCACGTTATTGATATACTTAGTGTTACTGCTGAAGATTGGATTACTACTGTTCAATCTTCAGATGACGATATAAGGCGTATTAAAGAAATATTAAGTGATCCAGAATCCCCCAACATAAGTACATTTCAAAATTACAAATTAAAAAATGGACGTGTATACAGGATCATAGCTGATGATAATATCAAATGGGTAGTGCCTAGAGGCGCACGCTGGCAAATTGTTAAAGCCAATCACGATGACGTAGGCCATTTTGGGTTAGAAAAGACTTTAGATCGTATTCGGGCATTATATTGGTTTCCTAAAATGAGAACCTTTGTCACCAAATATGTTTCAGCATGTTTAGAATGTGCTCACCATAAGATGCCAGGTGGTGCTCGACAAGGTCACCTACATTCCATAAAAAAAGTAGAAATCCCCTTTCACACGGTCCACGTGGACCATGTTGGGCCTTTCATTAAGAGTAAGAAGGGGAACTCATATATCTTAGTAATCATCGATGCCTTTACTAAATTTGTTTCTTTGGCTGCCGTCAAAAGTACCAAAACGTCGGAAACTATAAAAGTAATTAAAAAAAAATCTTATTGGGTATTTTGGTACTCCAACACGCCTCATTTCTGATAGAGGTAGCTGTTTTACCAGCAGGAGGTTTAGGAAGTTTATACAGGCCTTAGGCATAAAGCATGTTATGAATGCAGTAGCCACGCCGCGAGCAAATGGTCAAGTAGAAAGGTCAAACCGAACTATATTGGCATCATTGGGAACCATGAACCATGGCAAAGATCCTAGAACATGGGATGATAATCTATCGGATATACAGTTAGGCATTAATACGACAATACACGACGTCACAAAAAAAACTCCTAGTGAATTATTATTTGGGCGTAGAGTTACAAATCCTTCGCAAGGTATATTAAGTGAAGTAATTTCGGATGTAGGTCATGGAATAGTAGACGGTAAGATTGACGATATTAGATTAGATGCACGCTGCCTGATGCAACAGCAAGCGAAGGTCAGTGAAGAACGGTATAATAGAAAAAGAAAAGCGGCAAAAGTATATAAAGTAGGTGATCTAGTGCGAATTTTGAGAGCAGTTGCATCTGGCAGCGGGCAGTCTAAAAAGTTGGAACCCAAACTACAGGGACCGTACCGCGTAATTAAAGTTTTACCAAACGACCGTTATGTGGTAGAGGATACCCCTTTATCTCGAAAAGGTAGGCGGTACGAAGCTGTCGTGGCAGCCGACAAAATGCACCCTTGGTTAAATTTTAAATCGATGTCTGATAGCGATAATGACGGTGATGATAGTTGTTCTGATGCCATTGAGAATCAAAATAATTAAATTTTATACATACACATTAGGTAGTTTAAAGTTCTTTATGTATGTTGTAATACACATCCTTCTATAAATGACGAGTCAAGTCTACGTGTTTGGTATGAACGAAGAATGATCGACGTTTATAACAAACACATGGAATTTGAAATAGCTTGCATATTGTGGGCATGCCGGGCACAATATGCCGCCCAACGAGAACCAAAATCTAATACATATTATAAAGGCGAAAGTTTGTAAGGATGTATGGATGTATAGATGTATGGATGTATGGATGTATGGATGTTTGTTACTCTTTCGTGTAAAAACTACTGAACCGATTACAATGAAATTTAGCACACATATAGAGGGTAACTTGGATTAACACATAGGATAGTTTTTATCCCGGAAATCCCACGGGAGCGGGAACTGTGCGGGTTTTCCTTTGCAAACGCGGGCGAAGCCGCGGGCGGAAATCTAGTACTATTATATAGGCGAAAGTTTGTATGGATGTATGGATGTTTGTTACTCTTTCACGTAAAAACTACTGAACCGATTACAATGAAATTTAGCACACATATAGAGGGTAACTTGGATTAACACATAGGATAGGTTTTATCCCGGAAATCCCACGGGAACGGGAACTATGCGGGTTTTCCTTTGAAAACGCAGGCGAAGCCGCGGGCGGAAATCTAGTGCAGTATATGTGTGAACAGTGAGTACCGAGTGATTTTGTATGATTATTATGGGTATGCCGGGCACAATGATGTGCCGCCCAAAACGAATAGCTTACATACTGTGGGCATGCCGGGCATGATGTGCCGCCCAAAGAGTAACAATATGCAGTCTATGTGCAAGCAATGAGTACTGAGTGATTTTTATTACTGTTGAGGGCATGCTGGGTACAATGATGTGCCGCCCAAAGAGTAACAATATGCAGTCTATGTGCAAGCAGTGAGTTCTGAGTGATTTTGATTACTGTTGAGGGCATGCTGGGTACAATGGTGTGCCGCCCATAAGAAAGCAACAATTATTATTGTACATTGTTATTTTTGTGATCTAATTATTGTCAAATTTAAATGTATGAGATAGTATTATGTAATTTAAATATAACATTATGATTGTATTGCAATACCTGCATAAGGTCACTAATATGTAAAAATGTATTGGTGAGCAATAAATTATTTGAATTTGAATTAGTCCTAATCAAACGGATAGAGAAGTGAGTTTTTGTTATACAAATGTTTGTAGCGATTGTCGAAGTAGTTCCAATAGAGATATATATATTTATTTATTTTCTTTTTTTTTTTCGAAATTTGTAAATCTTATTCTAGGCTTGTTTCCTTGTGTAATTTTGATTATTTGTAAAAGCTAATCATACCAATTCAAACTTCGGGAACTAGTTGTAAATACATATTATTATAAGTATTTGTTTCAATTTCATGTAAGTATGGTTGCATTTTGTTTTCCATATTTTATCATTTTATTTTTGTTTAAATTTAATTTAAGCCAACGAAGGCACTCGTTGAAGATCGGATGGCCGAGCTGTTACAAATCTTAAAATCATACATAGTACATTATTTTCCATAGACAAGGTTTTCTGTTATTTATAATCTACCGCCTGACAACTTAACCTCCCCTCCAGTCGGTTAGTTGTCAGTCGATCGCTCACATTTTTTGAAGAAACGATCAGCTAGCAATTGATCCTGAACAGCCGACTAGTGCGGTCAACAAGTCAGTGCCTTAGCCGTGCCTCATGCTTGTTTTAGGGTTATTTAAATCTATTATTTAAGATTGTGAAAGATTGCGAATATTATAGTAAAAAGTGAATGTAACAAGGAGGAATATTAAAATATCAATTGTGAAGAAGGCGTTTCATTCCACAACCCAACAGCTTCAGAAGTGGGATAACGATAACAAGATTGGTGATGGGCCGTGATTGGTCAAGGACTCCTTCACGCAGCCGAGACGGCAGTCGTGAGGGCAATGAACAGCGAAGCCGGCGTAGTAGAGAGCGCCGCAGTGAAAAGCGCTCAGACCGCCGCAGTCAGCGCCCAAGCCCGAACCGAAGTGCCAGTCACCGGAGCCGCCCTAACACTGAGCACCACCAAAGGAGTCCCGGTGAGCGACGTTCTAGGCGTAGTATTGAACGTCGCAGCCAACGATCGGGTGAACATCGAAGTCGTAGCCGCAGTCAGCTACGAAATCGCCACGATAGCAGAATTATGAATATTGATCGGGACCGTAGAAGTAGGAAACGTAGTAAGGACTGTTCTATTACAAGACCCCAAAAAGGTGATAAAAGCGATGTAACTAGTACTTTAATAGATTCATTTGTTGATGCGATTAAATCGATGAAATCTAGTTCTAGTGATAAATTTTCGTCTATTCACAATGTAATACCTGATTTTGATCCAATGGCAAAAGAACAGACTGTTAATGCGTGGTTATCGAAGGTTGAGGAATGTAAATTAATTTACGAATGGTCAGAAAAACAAGTCGTGCACTACGCTCTGCCTAAACTCTCGGGAATAGCTAAAACGTGGTACCAAAGTCTCCCCACTTTGCTGTATTCTTGGGAGGAATGGAAAGTTAAATTAATTGAAACTTTTCCATCTACCCAGAATTATGGTGAATTATTAACTGAAATGTTGAATAAAAAACTACGGTTTAGTGAATCTCCCGAATTATATTATTACACTAAAATTAACTTACTAAACCGTTGCAACATATATGGCAAAAATGCAGTTGATTGTCTAATTTATGGAATTGAAGATAGGGGTATTAGACTAGGAGCTCAAGCGGCACAATTTTCTGAACCTGAACAGTTACTCAAATTTTTTAAAACTGTTAAACCAGGCGTTTCTAGGGATACCGAAAGATCAATTCGAGATAGGGATAAACGGCCGGTACCAAATAATTCAAATAGGGTCTTGAATAAGCCGAATAGATTCGAACCGGGTCGGATAACTTGTTTCAATTGTAACGAAGTAGGTCACCCCAGCTATAAATGCAATAAACCGTTATTAAAGTGTAGTCGTTGTAATTTATTAGGTCATTTGTCTAATGCGTGTTCTAAAATGGAACCCGCTCAAAAGCTAGATAAGGAAAAAACCGTGTTGAAAATCTCTAGTCAACAATCGGCGAGTATTTACACTTTTCCTATACGTATTAACGGGGTAAATGTCCAATGTCATTTAGATTTAGGGAGCGAATGTACTCTAATTCGGTTGACGGACGCCCTAAATCTAGGGTTCGATTGGACCACAAATGATTTACCCTTACTAAAAGGCCTAGGCAATATACCGTACCAGCCTATCGGTAAGTCGTTAGTTAATATTGAGGTACAAGGAATTACTGAAAAAGATATAGAAATATTAGTTATTAATGATAACCTCATTAACTATCCAGTGCTTCTAGGGCATTCATTTTCAGAACGGCCGGGTATTAAAATTACTAAAACCGTAGATAAACTGGAGATTTGTAAGACCCAAAACGCTAAAATACACTTGTTATGTAGGGAGCAAACTTATATTAACCCTGAGGCAATACAAACTGTCGCAGTATTAGCAAAACCTGAACTTTCTTGTACTGTATATGTTAGAGGTGGTATGCGGGGACAAAATGGTTCTGAATTCTATTTGTTTCCGGGAGAATATGAATTAGTGGATACGCGGTGCGCGGGTGACGCTGGCGGAGGTTGGGTCTTGTAGAGACCATTGGAATATGGGAGTCCGTGGGACTCGGCATTCGGAGGAATGCGTGTGGAACAAACATGAGGTTTGTTGTGGGGCTTAGTGAAAAGCCAGAGTTTGCATTCGGAGGAATGCGTGTGTGTTGTTGGGCTTAGTGAAAAGCCAGAGTTTGCATTCGGAGGAATGCGTGTGTGTTGTTGGGCTTAGTGAAAAGCCAGAGTTGGCATTCGGTGGAATGCGTGTGTGATGTTGGGCTTAGTGAAAAGCCAGAGTTGGCATTCGGTGGAATGCGTGCGTGATGATGGGCTTAGTGAAAAGCCACAGGACTCGGATAAGATTCATGCTCTAGTTTTTTTGTGATACTTTAATAATGATCTGCTGATGACAATAGCAGTGAAAGTGGTATTTGGTTGCTTAAGCGTTATTTTCTTTTAGTAGTTAGTAGTTCATAAATTTAATCGAAATGATCAGGATTCAATGTTTCATTACTTTAATCAAAATGGTTAATTTCAAAGGGTTGAAGTTGGAAATTATTTTAAGGTATTCAAATTAAGAAAAAAACCTGTTTTCATATGAACTTAAATTTTGTATTATGAGATTCTTTGCTATAGGACGTTTCTTGTACAAATTTCATGATTCTGTGTTCACAAGAAATATCCTGAAGGTATTGATTCCTCGTGTCCCCTGCGAATGTCGAAAACTACTATCTTTTGATCGACTGTTATAACTTTTCAAAGCTTAACGGGACGATGGTATGCGATATGAATTTCAAAGGTCTTGATAGATAGACTGATAGACGTACGGACAACTAAGTGATCTTAAGGATTTAGTTTTTTTCAGTTTTGTGGTTTAAAAGCCTAAAAATTAAATATCCGAGTTTAATTGTAAAAATTTGTCAGGATTGGCCGAAGAGCATGTACTGTGCGAGATGTTTTCTGTGTTACAGCACCCACAAACACGAGGACGTGTTCAGCGCAGGATGGCCGTGTCGGAGACGGTCAATAGCGCGGATGTAAAACGACTCTAAGCACGAGTTCCGGGAGGTGGCAGCACAGTGAAGTTGGCGGCTTACTTCATGCTTGTACCGGGTCGAGCCCGTGAAGGCTCGCCCTCGGGACGGCACTTCACATTCGAACATCGAAGAGTTCGGATCTTCCACTACTAGGAACTGTTAACCTTTTCTTTGCTAGTGTTTAATTTAAATGTGTAACGTAACGGTTATTAAAAGTGATTGTATTTAAAGTGATTGTATTAAAATGACTGTATTGTAAAACTGACATGATTAAAAAGAGCAACTATAGAGTTTCTTGTCGGTTCTTCTCTGTAGATACTGCTTTCCGAATCGGTGGTAAATAAAGAAATGATTGAGTTTGAGGTGTTTCTTTGCTTGATTACCCAACGCAACGCCCACAGCTTGAAAATAGATTCACAATCTACATCTTGCTCCGACATCAGAATTGGGATCAAATCGAGCAAATGAGAAAACACGTGACGATAACCTCGATACGATATACGATAACCTGATTAAAAGTCAAAGCGCCGCAACCACGTGGCACTTCGATCCAGTTTCAACGGGAACAGCAAGAAGTCGGAAGCGAGCATCATCGTATCATCGAGAGCAGCGCCGTGTCATGTCGTGCACCGTGCCATCGCGTCGAGCATCCGGCTTCGAGCATCATGCGTCGAGCGTCGAGCATCATGCGTCGAGCGTCATGCGTTGCGCCATGTGGTGCATTACGCATCCATACTGAGCGCCGCGGCACCAAGCTGGGCTCCGCGACACCACGCCAGGTGTTGCACATCCACGCCAGGCACCGCAATACCACGCCGGGCGTCGCGCTACCATCACTACCATCAACACGTCGAGCCTGAGATCACCGGAACCAGAGCGACGTGTCGACGTGTCGTGCAACTATCCTTCAATCTCATACAAAACCGGTCAGTAGATAACATTCCACTTTGAGTGTACAGTAAGATAAAGAAAGTAGGTTTTCAAAATGTAGTAACTTCAAGCAACTTATTCGAATGAAAAAGAAATTTATTGCCAAAAACATTAGTTACAAAATTTATTTTAAAATTAATTGAGGAAAATGGTCACAGCCTCGGCAAAATGCTGCACAAAAACAGCGCTAATTTACAGGCTGTACCGAATGTAATGATTACAGATTTTGTTAAAAGTTGTAACCTACAAGACCAGTGTATAGTTTAATCTTATTGCATTACATTTAACTCAACTTATTTACGCAGTGATAAATTAACAGTACCTATTTCACTTATTCAGGGACGGGTTTACATTAGTAGGTAATTCACGTAATTTTAAAAAATACTTTGTGGCGTAAGCACTGCCATCAAGATAAATTAAGTAACGAATTGCTTTAATGTTTGTTATTTTGTGAGCTAACACTAACAAAGAAAGCACATTAATTGGTACACTGCATCCAGATCCTTCAATCGAACGTAAACAATAAACATTCACTTGTCCGTGTATCAGAACAAAAACAGTATGCGAATTACTTTCAAATTAGTTTCTTAACTACCCGCGTTAGTTTCTTGACTACCCGCATTAATTTCTTAAACTACCTGCGTTAGTTTTTTAGGCTATAACCCTTGACAAATAGCAATTAATTGCTACACAAAGACAGCCTTATTGCTATTCGATTAAAAACGAAAAGTAATGCCTTAACTAGTGCATTTGAGGTTTAAAAAAAAACTTTTCGTAGGTTTTATTTAAGGTGATATTTGAGGTAATTTCTTAAAATAAAGTTGTGAACAATTCACAGTATACAGTTTTACGATATGAAGTTTTATGAAATGTTGCAGATTTAGTTTTATCGAATAAAAGGTAAATCGAGGCATTTAGTTTTGAATTTTTACAGAGAATTTATTGGGTCCTTATTTAGGCAGTTCATAATACAATGTCACAGATAATTAGCGTGTGTTCAAATAAACATCTAGCGTAAGATAAATCTTTGGAATCTACATTTGGTTTTAGTACATTAGATTGCTTTAAAATTAAGAACTATCCCATCAACGTTAGGGTACGTTAAATGTTAAGATATTAAGACTTTAAAAAAAAAAACTGGAAATAATCTTAAGGTTAATAGCGCCTTTACAGTTTACATACTGTCGTCAGATAATGTCTGTTTAATTGAATAGAGAAAAGAAAAACCCATCCAGGTTTTCTGAAAGTTTTTGAAGTGAAACTTCTTTATCGGGGTTGGACAAAAATTTAGTGTAACATTTTTGCGTTACGCCGTAAGCGTGACATTTTTGCGTTACGCCGTACGCGTGACATTTTTGCGTTACGCCATACTCGTGACATTTTTAAGGTCATAAAGAAGTTTCACTTCTTACGTGTGTACTCTAGTACACGCATACATTTTTTTTCTTATCCCTATCACGCGTGATTTGATATATTTCTGTAAAGTTGCATATTGTAAATTATTTTTTGAAAAAATAAGGTCAAAAAGAAGTTTCATTTCTTACGTGTGTACACGTACGCGTAGCACACGCACACATTTTTTTTGGTTTTTAGCTTCAAATAAGTCCTAAACGTGGAGTATTCGATAGTACCTAATCGATTTACATTGTGTGCATTTAATGTAATTTCTTGATAATAGTTTTTGTGACTAGCTGCAGTTTGACATCAACTGAATACATCAATTAGGTAGTTGTACAGTAGTTGTTGAGTAGTTCATTCTTATTACGTTGAAACTAAAATTTAGCTCAGCCCTTTTGCCGTTCGATATTAGATTCACAGATGCTGCTTATAGCTGCTTATAGTATACACTTATTAATTGTTTTAAGTTGAGTTTTCAAAAGTAAACATAACGTTAAGGAATTTAGCCATATGCAAATTTGCCGATAAAAAAAAGTTTTGAAGGGTTTCTCGCGATTTTTTTTTGTAGGCAGATATTATGTTATCACATGATTACTTTAAATTCAAGTTGGTAAATATTCAGTTGAGAATAAGCTTTCACCACTTTTTGAGTGTTTTCTGCGGTTCAGTTACGAATTATTCGTTTTAAACTTTTTAAGATGTTATTTTTGTGCTGTTGTCACATTTGTTTGTTAATGATCATAACAACAAAATAAAACTGCTGTTAACATTTGAGCAAGCTGCACAGGCTAGCACAATGATAGATTTGGGAGGTATAGTTCAGTAGAGTTCTAGTTGAGTAGAGTTGTAGCATACTGATAGTTGTGTTGTCTCGTACGTTGTGAAGTAAATGTGTGTTGCGTGAAATAATATTGTGATGGTAATGTAGTTCATCGAAGGATTGTGGTGTTCTATCTGGCATGAGGTCCAGGATAGTAGATGTGTGTTCTGACCGGTCAGGAGGACCGCGGCAGTATGGTAACCCTGTAAGGTCAGTGTGGGCCGAGGCAGGATGGTAGTTATTTTGGTATCCCGAGATGAATTACCGTAGTAATGTAGTGTGAGAAATGGCGTACGGGGACGCATGATTGTCAGTATGGCTGTATAGAAGATACCTAGAGTTTTAATATTCGGTTGGATGAGTAATATTCAGTTCAGATAAGATTTCTCTTTTTTTTTAACTGTTGAGCTATTGAAATACTAAACACCAATAATCACTTTGAAAAGACAGATGTTGTTTATACAATGTTCGGGTAACTTCACTTTGTTAATATACTGAGGATGCCTGTGGGCCAAGTACCACTTGAAGTTGATTAATGTTTGAAACTTGAATTTGAGTTGAGTGATAGCGGTGAATCTTAGTTCGATTGGTCAGAGTGTGCCAGTAGTCATTTCGTAGCCGTAGTCCGTTGAAGTCGGTGTCTGCTATAAGGGGTTATGGCTGCTTATAGTAAACCGTGGATGCGCGGTATTACCGTAGTCCGTTGAAGCCGGCGTCTGCTATTAGGAGTACAGATAGCTGCTTATAGTAAACCGTGGATGCGCGGTGCGCGGGTGACGCTGGCGGAGGTTGGGTCTTGGAGAGACCATTGGAATATGGGAGTCCGTGGGACTCGGCATTCGGAGGAATGCGTGTGGAACAAACATGAGGTTTGTTGTGGGGCTTAGTGAAAAGCCAGAGTTTGCATTCGGAGGAATGCGTGTGTGTTGTTGGGCTTAGTGAAAAGCCAGAGTTGGCATTCGGTGGAATGCGTGTGTGATGATGGGCTTAGTGAAAAGCCACAGGCCTCGGATAAGATTCATGCTCTAGTTTTTTTGTGATACTTTAATAATGATCTTCTGATGACAATAGCAGTGAAAGTGGTGTTTGGTCGCTTATGCGTTACTTTCTTTTAGTAGTAATTTAATTGAAATGATCAGAATTCAATGTTTCATTATTTTAATCAAAATGGTTAATTTCAAAGGGTTGAAGTTGGAAATTATTTTAGGATATTCAAATTAAGAAAAAAAAACCTGTTTTCATATGAACTTAAATTTTGTATTATGAGATTCTTTGCTATAGGACGTTTCTTGTACAAATTTCATGATTCTGTGTTCACAAGAAATATCCTGAAGGTATTGATTCCTCGTGTCCCCTGCGAATGTCGAAAACTGCTATCTTTTGATCGACTGTTATAACTTTTCAAAGCTTAACGGGACGATGGTATGCGATATGAATTTCAAAGGTCTTGATAGATAGACTGATAGACTTACGGACAACTAAGTGATCTTAAGGATTTAGTTTTTTTCAGTTTTGTGGTTTAAAAGCCTAAAAATTAAATATCAGAGTTTAATTGTAAAAATTTATCAGGATTGGCCGAAGAGCATGTACTGTGCGAGATGTTTTCTGTGTTACAGCACCCACAAACACGAGGACGTGTTCAGCGCAGGATGGCCGTGTCGGAGACGGTCAATAGCGCGGATGTAAAACGACTCTAAGCACGAGTTCCGGGAGGTGGCAGCACAGTGAAGTTGGCGGCTTACTTCATGCTTGTACCGGGTCGAGCCCGTGAAGGCTCGCCCTCGGGACGGCACTTCACATTCGAACATCGAAGAGTTCGGATCTTCCACTACTAGGAACTGTTAACCTTTTCTTTGCTAGTGTTTAATTTAAATGTGTAACGTAACGGTTATTAAAAGTGATTGTATTTAAAGTGATTGTATTAAAATGACTGTATTGTAAAACTGACATGATTAAAAAGAGCAACTATAGAGTTTCTTGCCGGTTCTTCTCTGTAGATACTGCTTTCCGAATCGGTGGTAAATAAAGAAATGATTGAGTTTGAGGTGTTTCTTTGCTTGATTACCCAACGCAACGCCCACAGCTTGAAAATAGATTCACAATCTACATCTTGCTCCGACATCAGAATTGGGATCAAATCGAGCAAATGAGAAAACACGTGACGATAACCTCGATACGATATACGATAACCTGATTAAAAGTCAAAGCGCCGCAACCACGTGGCACTTCGATCCAGTTTCAACGGGAACAGCAAGAAGTCGGAAGCGAGCATCATCGTATCATCGAGAGCAGCGCCGTGTCATGTCGTGCACCGTGCCATCGCGTCGAGCATCCGGCTTCGAGCATCATGCGTCGAGCGTCGAGCATCATGCGTCGAGCGTCATGCGTTGCGCCATGTGGTGCATTACGCATCCATACTGAGCGCCGCGGCACCAAGCTGGGCTCCGCGACACCACGCCAGGTGTTGCACATCCACGCCAGGCACCGCAATACCACGCCGGGCGTCGCGCTACCATCACTACCATCAACACGTCGAGCCTGAGATCACCGGAACCAGAGCGACGTGTCGACGTGTCGTGCAACTATCCTTCAATCTCATACAAAACCGGTCAGTAGATAACATTCCACTTTGAGTGTACAGTAAGATAAAGAAAGTAGGTTTTCAAAATGTAGTAACTTCAAGCAACTTATTCGAAAGAAAAAGAAATTTATTGCCAAAAAAATTAGTTACAAAATTTATTTTAAAATTAATTGAGGAAAATGGTCACAGCCTCGGCAAAATGCTGCACAAAAACAGCGCTAATTTACAGGCTGTACCGAATGTAATGATTACAGATTTTGTTAAAAGTTGTAACCTACAAGACCAGTGTATAGTTTAATCTTATTGCATTACATTTAACTCAACTTATTTACGCAGTGATAAATTAACAGTACCTATTTCACTTATTCAGGGACGGGTTTACATTAGTAGGTAATTCACGTAATTTTAAAAAATACTTTGTGGCGTAAGCACTGCCATCAAGATAAATTAAGTAACGAATTGCTTTAATGTTTGTTATTTTGTGAGCTAACACTAACAAAGAAAGCACATTAATTGGTACACTGCATCCAGATCCTTCAATCGAACGTAAACAATAAACATTCACTTGTCCGTGTATCAGAACAAAAACAGTATGCGAATTACTTTCAAATTAGTTTCTTAACTACCCGCGTTAGTTTCTTGACTACCCGCATTAATTTCTTAAACTACCTGCGTTAGTTTTTTAGGCTATAACCCTTGACAAATAGCAATTAATTGCTACACAAAGACAGCCTTATTGCTATTCGATTAAAAACGAAAAGTAATGCCTTAACTAGTGCATTTGAGGTTTAAAGAAAAGCGGTACAGCCTGTAAATTAGCGCTGTTTTTGTGCAGCATTTTGCCGAGGCTGTGACCATTTTCCTCAATTAATTTTAAAATAAATTTTGTAACTAATTTTTTTGGCAATAAATTTCTTTTTCTTTCGAATAAGTTGCTTGAAGTTACTACATTTTGAAAACCTACTTTCTTTATCTTACTGTACACTCAAAGTGGAATGTTATCTACTGACCGGTTTTGTATGAGATTGAAGGATAGTTGCACGACACGTCGACACGTCGCTCTGGTTCCGGTGATCTCAGGCTCGACGTGTTGATGGTAGTGATGGTAGCGCGACGCCCGGCGTGGTATTGCGGTGCCTGGCGTGGATGTGCAACACCTGGCGTGGTGTCGCGGAGCCCAGCTTGGTGCCGCGGCGCTCAGTATGGATGCGTAATGCACCACATGGCGCAACGCATGACGCTCGACGCATGATGCTCGACGCTCGACGCATGATGCTCGAAGCCGGATGCTCGACGCGATGGCACGGTGCACGACATGACACGGCGCTGCTCTCGATGATACGATGATGCTCGCTTCCGACTTCTTGCTGTTCCCGTTGAAACTGGATCGAAGTGCCACGTGGTTGCGGCGCTTTGACTTTTAATCAGGTTATCGTATATCGTATCGAGGTTATCGTCACGTGTTTTCTCATTTGCTCGATTTGATCCCAATTCTGATGTCGGAGCAAGATGTAGATTGTGAATCTATTTTCAAGCTGTGGGCGTTGCGTTGGGTAATCGAGCAAAGAAACACCTCAAACTCAATCATTTCTTTATTTACCACCGATTCGGAAAGCAGTATCTACAGAGAAGAACCGGCAAGAAACTCTATAGTTGCTCTTTTTAATCATGTCAGTTTTACAATACAGTCATTTTAATACAATCACTTTAAATACAATCACTTTTAATAACCGTTACGTTACACATTTAAATTAAACACTAGCAAAGAAAAGGTTAACAGTTCCTAGTAGTGGAAGATCCGAACTCTTCGATGTTCGAATGTGAAGTGCCGTCCCGAGGGCGAGCCTTCACGGGCTCGACCCGGTACAAGCATGAAGTAAGCCGCCAACTTCACTGTGCTGCCACCTCCCGGAACTCGTGCTTAGAGTCGTTTTACATCCGCGCTATTGACCGTCTCCGACACGGCCATCCTGCGCTGAACACGTCCTCGTGTTTGTGGGTGCTGTAACACAGAAAACATCTCGCACAGTACATGCTCTTCGGCCAATCCTGACAAATTTTTACAATTAAACTCGGATATTTAATTTTTAGGCTTTTAAACCACAAAACTGAAAAAAACTAAATCCTTAAGATCACTTAGTTGTCCGTACGTCTATCAGTCTATCTATCAAGACCTTTGAAATTCATATCGCATACCATCGTCCCGTTAAGCTTTGAAAAGTTATAACAGTCGATCAAAAGATAGTAGTTTTCGACATTCGCAGGGGACACGAGGAATCAATACCTTCAGGATATTTCTTGTGAACACAGAATCATGAAATTTGTACAAGAAACGTCCTATAGCAAAGAATCTCATAATACAAAATTTAAGTTCATATGAAAACAGGTTTTTTTCTTAATTTGAATACCTTAAAATAATTTCCAACTTCAACCCTTTGAAATTAACCATTTTGATTAAAGTAATGAAACATTGAATCCTGATCATTTCGATTAAATTTATGAACTACTAACTACTAAAAGAAAATAACGCTTAAGCAACCAAATACCACTTTCACTGCTATTGTCATCAGCAGATCATTATTAAAGTATCACAAAAAAACTAGAGCATGAATCTTATCCGAGGCCTGTGGCTTTTCACTAAGCCCATCAACACACACGCATTCCACCGAATGCCAACTCTGGCTTTTCACTAAGCCCAACAACACACACGCATTCCACCGAATGCAAACTCTGGCTTTTCACTAAGCCCCACAACAAACCTCATGTTTGTTCCACACGCATTCCTCCGAATGCCGAGTCCCACGGACTCCCATATTCCAATGGTCTCTCCAAGACCCAACCTCCGCCAGCGTCACCCGCGCACCGCGCATCCACGGTTTACTATAAGCAGCTATCTGTACTCCTAATAGCAGACGCCGACTTCAACGGACTACGGTAATACCGCGCATCCACGGTTTACTATAAGCAGCCATAACCCCTTATAGCAGACACCGACTTCAACGGACTACGGCTACGAAATGACTACTGGCACACTCTGACCAACCGAACTAAGATTCATCGCTATCACTCAACTCAAACTCAAATTTCAAACATTAATCAACTTCAAGTGGTACTTGGTCCCCAGGCATCCTCAATATATTAACAAGGTGAAGTTACCCGAACATAGTATAAACAACATCTGTCTTTTCAAAGTGATTATTGGTGTTTATAGGATTCAATAGCTCAACAGTTAAAAAAAAGTGAAATCTTATCTGAACTGAATATTACTCATCCAACAGAATCAATATTCTTAATCGTTTTTCGTTTTAATTAACTCAAGTTATCTCCTATACAGCCATACTGACAATCATGCGTCCCCGTACGCCATTTCTCACACTACATTACTACGGTAATTCATCTCGGGATACCAAAATAACTACTATCCTGCCTCGGCCCACACTGACCTTACAGGGTTACCATACTGCCCCGGCCCTCCTGACCGGTCAGAACACATATCTACTATCCTGGACCTCATGCCAGATAGAACACCACAATCCTTCGATGAACTACATTACCATCACAATATTATTTCACGCAACACACATTTACTTCACAACGTACGAGACAACACAACCAACAGTATGCTACAACTCTACTGAACTATACCTCTCAAGTCTATCATAGTGATAGCCTGTGCAGCTTGCTCAAATTTTAACAGCAGTTTTATTTTGTTGTTATGATCATTGACAAACAAATGTGACAACAGCACAAAAATAACACTTAAAAAGTTTAAAACGAATAATTCGTAACTGAACCGCAGAAAACACTCAAAAGTGGTGAAAGCTTATTCTCAACTGAATATTTACCATCTTGAATTTAAAGTAATCATGTGATAACATATCTGCCTACAAAAAAAAATCGCGAGAAACCCTTCAAAAGTTTTTTTATCGGCAATTTGCATATGGCTAAATTCCTTAACGGTATGTTTGCTTTTGAAAGCTCAACTTAAAACAATAAGTGTAGGCTTAAACTCATCTGTTAATCTAATATCGAACGGCAAAAGGGCTGAGCTAAAATTCGATCAAAGTAAATCTGTTACATTTCATAAAACTTCATATCGTAAAACTGTATACTGTGAATTGTTCACAACTTTATTTTTAGAAATTACCTCAAATATCACCTTAAATAAAACCTACGAAAAGTTTTTTTTTTCAACCTCTAATGCACTAGTTAAGGCATTACTTTTCGTTTTTAATCGAATAGCAATAAGGCTGTCTTTGTGTAGCAATTAATTGTTATTTGTCAAGGGTTATAGCCTAAATAAAAACTAACGCAGGTAGTTTAAGAAATTAATGCGGGTAGTCAAGAAACTAACGCGGGTAGTTAAGAAACTAATTTGAAAGTAATTCGCATACTGTTTTTGTTCTGATACACGGACAAGTGAATGTTTATTGTTTACGTTCGATTGAAGGATCTGGATGCAGTGTACCAATTAATGTGCTTTCTTTGTTAGTGTTAGCTCACAAAATAACAAACATTAAAGCAATTCGTTACTTAATTTATCTTGATGGCAGTGCTTACGCCACAAAGTATTTTTTAAAATTACGTGAATTACCTACTAAAGTGAACCCGTCCCTGAATAAGTGAAATAGGTACTGTTAATTTATCACTGCGTAACTAAGATGGGCTGAATGTAATGGAATAAGTTTTAACTAACTACAAAACCGTAAAGCAATATCGCACGACCTAATAACAACAACACTGCGTAAATAAGTTGAGTTAAATGTAATGCAATACGATTTAACTATACACTGGTCTGTAGGCTACAACTTTTAACAAAATCTAATCGTTACATTCGGTACAACCTGTAAATCAGCACTGTTTTTAACCGACTTCAAAAAAAAGGAGGAGGTTATCAATTCGGCCGGTATGTTTTTTTTTTTTTTTTATGTATGTACACCGATTACTCAGAGGTTTCTGAACCGATTTACGTGATTCTTTTTTTGTTCGATGCGGGATGGTGTCGAATTGGTCCCATAAAAATTTTATTCGGATAGGCCCCGTAGTTTTATTTTATGAGCATTTTTGTCTGTATTTGTAAATGTTGCAAGTGCAAGTTTGAAGTCGGTTGTTTTTAACGCAGTTATTGACTTGTTGTGCAGCATTTTGCCGCGGCTGTGACCATTTTCCTCAATTAATTTAAAATAAATTTTGTAACTAATGTTTTTGGCAATAAATTTCTTTTTCTTTCGAATAAGTTACTTGAAGTTACTACATTTTGAAAACCTACTTTCTTTATCTTACTGTACACTCAAAGTGGAATGTTATCTACTGACCGGTTTTGTATGAGATTGAAGGATAGTTGCACGACACGTCGACACGTCGCTCTGGTTCCGGTGATCTCAGGCTCGACGTGTTGATGGTAGTGATGGTAGCGCGACGCCCGGCGTGATATTGCGGTGCCTGGCGTGGATGCGCAACGCCTGGCGTGGTGTCGCGGAGCCCAGCTTGGTGCCGCGGCGCACAGTATGGATGCAGCACCACATGGCGCCACGCATGACGCTCGACGCTCGACGCATGATGCTCGACGCATGATGCTCGACGATCGACGCATGATGCTCGAAGCCGGACGCTCGACGCAATGGCACGGTGCACGACATGATGACACGGCGCTGCTCTCGATGATACGGCTTCCGACGCGGTGATGCGAGCGGCAGTGTCATCCGTGCAGCGCGAGGCGAAGTTGCCACCCTGCCCGCACATAACGAGCTCTCCCTTTGTCTCCGGCTGCTCAGTGACACGTATGCTCGTAGATCTGTAGGATGCTTCTTCCCGTTGAAACTGGATCGAAGTGCCACGTGGTTGCGGCGCTTTGACTTTTAATCAGGTTATCGTATATCGTATCGAGGTTATCGCCACGTGTTTTCTCATTTGCTCGATTTGATCCCAATTCTGATGTCGGAGCAAGGTGTAGATTGTGAATCTATTTTCAAGCTGTGGGCGTTGCGTTGGGTAATCGAGCAAAGAAACACCTCAAACTCAATCATTTCTTTATTTACCACCGATTCGGAAAGCAGTATCTACAGAGAAGAACCGGCAAGAAACTCCATAGTTGCTCTTTTAATCATGTCAGTTTTACAATACAGTCATTTTAAATACAATCACTTTAAATACAATCAATTTTAATAACCGTTACGTTACACATTTAAATTAAACACTAGCAGAGAAATGGTTAACAGTTCCTAGTAGTGGAAGATCCGAACTCTTCGATGTTCGAATGTGAAGTGCCGTCCCGAGGGCGAGCCTTCACGGGCTCGACCCGGTACAAGCATGAAGTAAGCCGCCAACTTCACTGTGCTGCCACCTCCCTGGAACTCGTGCTTAGAGTCGTTTTACATCCGCGCTATTGACCGTCTCCGACACGGCCATCCTGCGCTGAACACGTCCTCGTGTTTGTGGGTGCTGTAACACAGAAAACATCTCGCACAGTACATGCTCTTCGGCCAATCCTGACAAATTTTTACAATTAAACTCTGATATTTAATTTTTAGGCTTTTAAACCACAAAACTGAAAAACTAAATCCTTATGATCACTTAGTTGTCCGTAAGTCTATCAGTCTATCTATCAAGACCTTTGAAATTCATATCGCATACCATCGTCCCGTTAAGCTTTGAAAAGTTATAACAGTCGATCAAAAGATAGCAGTTTTCGACATTGCAATAAAACAGCGCTAATTTACAGGCTGTACCGAATGTAATGATTACAGATTTTGTTAAAAGTTGTAACCTACAAGACCAGTGTATAGTTTAATCTTATTGCATTACATTTAACTCAACTTATTTACGCAGTGATAAATTAACAGTACCTATTTCACTTATTCAGGGACGGGTTTACATTAGTAGGTAATTCACGTAATTTTAAAAAATACTTTGTGGCGTAAGCACTGCCATCAAGATAAATTAAGTAACGAATTGCTTTAATGTTTGTTATTTTGTGAGCTAACACTAACAAAGAAAGCACATTAATTGGTACACTGCATCCAGATCCTTCAATCGAACGTAAACAATAAACATTCACTTGTCCGTGTATCAGAACAAAAACAGTATGCGAATTACTTTCAAATTAGTTTCTTAACTACCCGCGTTAGTTTCTTGACTACCCGCATTAATTTCTTAAACTACCTGCGTTAGTTTTTTAGGCTATAACCCTTGACAAATAGCAATTAATTGCTACACAAAGACAGCCTTATTGCTATTCGATTAAAAACGAAAAGTAATGCCTTAACTAGTGCATTTGAGGTTTAAAAAAAAACTTTTCGTAGGTTTTATTTAAGGTGATATTTGAGGTAATTTCTTAAAATAAAGTTGTGAACAATTCACAGTATACAGTTTTACGATATTTATTTTATTTATTTATTTATTTATTTCATTTGTTTCAGATTAATTTAAATCCATATATTTGTTAGTAAAATGGCCTTAAAAACTATGTTAGTATTATAATTCTATTTAATATTAAAAACAATCTTATTTTCATTTACAACCTGCTTGAGACATGGATTTTGACCCAATGTCTCAAGACATTGCTGTCCCATCTGTCCACGAAGACAGCTAGGATGCTGCTGGACGATTGCCGGACACGGCGCATCATGGATGCCGCTCTTTTTCGCATGATTGCGTGGAATCCGTCAGTGCGCGCCTCCGCAAACATTCCTGACGCACTGCAGTATCTCGGCAACCCCAGCAACATCCTAAACATATTATTATACTGAACCCGGAGGGTATTGATCGCCCTCTGGGTGTAACTAACCCATAGGCTGCACGTGTAAAAGGATTGGCAAAATGCTTTAAATAGACTCACCTTTACATCGCGAGAGCAGCGTGCAAACCTACGGGCCAGCATGTTACCCCTGACGGCCAGCGCCCTCCTCTCCCTCTCAATGTCGGCGTCATCCACGAGTCCATCCGTGACCCAGTGGCCCAGATACTTGTATTGAGAGACCCTCTGTAATGGTGTATGGTCGAGAAACACCGGCGGTACTGTGTCAACTCTAAAACCACGAGATTGAAACACTAAAAGGTTACTCTTCTTAACATTATATCTGAGCCCGTGGGCCACGGCAAACTCTTCACACTTTTCTAAAAGTTTCCGTAACGCACTGATTGAGGGAGCCAACAAAACCATGTCGTCCGCGTAACTTAAATTGTTGACAAATTTACCGTCAATCGAGCAGCCGACACCAGTTCTATTGAGCCCCCCAATCAGCTCATCCACATAAAGGTTAAAGAGCCGAGGAGACGTCAACCCCCCCTGTCTCACTCCGCACTCCAACCCGTACGGTTCAGAGAACACGTTATTCCACCTCACCGCATTAATCTGGTGGCCATACCAATACTCAAAAAGACCAATTAACTCATCTGGAAGCTCCGTTTTATTCCTTAACTTCTGCCAAAGGAGATCATACGACACCATCTCGAAGGCCTTTGATAGGTCCAGAAAACAGGCATATACGGGGGTTTTCCTCTTTGTGTAGTATTGGACCGTTTGCTTTAGACAAAAAACAGCAGTTTCGGTAGACGAACCGGCTCTAAAGCCAAACTGTGCCTCGTCCAACTTTAGGTGCTTGCATAAATATCTGTCCAGCAAACCGTCCAACACTTTCGCCACTATCGTGGCCAACGAGATGGGTCTATAGTTCGACTTATCCGAAGAGTCGCCTGTTTTATTTTTAAGTATTGGCACGACCACAGTTCTAATACAATCTTTCGGCAAATATGAGTGTCTAATGCATAGTGTGAAAAACATAGCTAAAATTCTCGGCAAATGAGAGCCAGCATTGACCAGATGCTCAACACTGAGACCGTCATATCCAGGGGATTTACCTCTTACCATGTTTTTAATTACCGACGCCACTTCTATCGCCGTGATTTGGACCGGATTACAAACAGACGGATGGTTCTCAGTGCTGGACACCTGCCGCCGCTGGCTTAACGGTTCAACTCTAAAATGATCCCTAAACAAGTTAGCTATGCTCATGGCGTCAGTAGCGTCACCGACACTGAGAGGAATTCCTGCTCTATGGTTCAACTTGTTAGTTTGTTTCCAGAAATTTTTGAAATCCCTTTTAGCGTGTAGCGAGGCCAGAACATCCATTTTCATCATTTGCTCGTTATTTTGGCACCATTTTAGTTTTTTCTTAAACTCTTTACGTGATTCAACCATGTTATTGTAGATAGGCCCGGTATTAGGCCGGCCACAGATCAACCATTCCTTAAAGAAAGAACGGGCTTTTCGATGCAGAGGATGCACATGTTTGTTCCAGCCAACCACTCGCTTCCTATGATGACGATGACCAGACGTACAGATATGACTGGCCACCGCGGCTTCTGACATAATACTTATAATATTAGAATACATTTTATCTATAATTATCGTGTGTTGTATATCTTTACACATTTTATCATAACAGTCACTCAATTCAATTGGCAAATTAACATTCTTAAAGTGCGATTGACATAGGCTGTGGTAATGATTTATTTGGCTACAATTACGATCACCCCACAACACCTTGCTTAGGCTGGATAAATTAACACTAGATACAGGTTGCAGTACATTAATGTTACAATTAATCTCAAGAGGTAGATGATCAGACCATGTGGAATTGTAATGAACATTAACATCAGAAACAGAACGCCAAGCGGCCTCGGTCACAACGCAATGATCGAGCCAACGTGTAGTTCCATGTGCGTCACTAACAAATGTGAACGTGTCAGACATAATACCTAATTTTAAAATATCAGCGCACAGCCATTTTTGATCTTGACAAAATTTCAATAATTCCCTACCAAACAGTGTGTGTGGGTGTGCATTAAAGTCTCCCAAAATAAAAACAGAGGCGATATTTGTACTGTCAATAATTGCACTTATTTCACTTAAGCACTCTGTAAAGTCAGGTAAGTTTTCACTGTTATCAACGGGCATATACACTGAAAACACTAGAAAAGACCTGTCATACACCTGAACACTTATTGCGGCTAGCCGCACACTATTGCACTGAATAACAGACACTGCCTTAAACGCACTTTTACGCCACAATAACCCCACTCCACCGTGAGGCCTTCCTCTTATGATACCAGCCGAGGTATCGACAGCCGACGTTCCCGTAAACCCGTAGTCGCGGTTTATACTCCCCAGGAACTGCAAGTCATGCGGAAATAGCCACGTTTCCTGCAGAGCTAGTATGTCGGCCTGTTGGCATAATTGCCTAATATAATCCACAGAACGTATAGCCGACTTACAGTTAAAAGTAATAAATTTACATTGTAGTTTTGGTGCAATATTGTTGGCCATTTTGGTTCTTATTGTATAACTTATCTGTATCATGCAGTCTGCGTCTGAAGTGTACAAAACGACGAAAAGAAATACCTTCAGGCCATAGAGTATTATCCAAAAATAGATCCAGTTTGTGCCTAGGCACAAATACTTTATAAGCATTATATTCCTTTTCCTGTTTCATTTTTATTGCTTCAATGTTTACATCCACTTGCGTTTTATCCTTAATATAGTTTGATATGTCTAAAAGCGACGTAGCCTTATCAACATTATTTATAAATAAAGGAATTTTTATTTCGGCGGCCTTGAATTTACTCTCCGCATTAGTTAAAGCTTTTCCTTTTTGACCAATAAATCTGTATCTATTTTTATTTTTCTTTTGAACAATTGTCCAGTTTGAATCCATATTTACGTTACTTAATCCTTCAGAACGCACAATATCAGCGAACGAAGCTCGCGCATCGCATTGGTTTGAATTCAATAGAATAGCGCGTGATTCACCGACAGCTGTGAGGCCACTCACCTTTGCGTTCCGTCTCAGTGCATGCGTACTCGATAACGGCTGCTCAAGTGAAGAAACCGCGGTGCGGGCCTCCACGCGCCCGGCCGGCGACGACGACGTAATAGGCTTAGGTGCGACCGAGACAGCCTCATTGCAACGTTCTTCCGTGCGTGAGCGAGGTGGTTGCTCCGTGCTCGGGTCGTTTACCTCCTTTGTTTGCGAACACTGCGCTAGCACCGGCTTAGGAGATAGATAACATGAATCATCTGATTCATTATTACACACAATATAAGCACCGCGCTTCCGATTAATATTTTTAAAGCTGTTGTTTAGTAAATGAGTATTAAAACTTTCACTGGCCGATAGACTTTTGATGCATTCCTCTCTTACTTTAGACAGCTGATCATTCGTTACATACGTATTCTTTATATTTATTATATCATTTTGGATTATTAGAATATCCTTTAACAGCCTACTTACGTCTACGTGGTCGAACGTAATTGGTGGCAGTTTATTCAAATTCCGTGCAACAAAAATAGGTAGCTTCTCTGGTTCAACAATCTTGAATATTTCAATCATATCATAAAGATCCTTATCGTTTTTTCCATCCTTGTTTTTGCGCTTGATATTGCGTTTATCCGTACATTTAAACAAAATCTCCTTAGCAATTTCGATATCTTCCTTCGTAAAGGCTGTAGCACATATTCTCGCTAGACTTTCACTGTCCATCACCTCATGCTTATTTTGCACAAAAGTTAATAATTCATTGATAACTAACTTATTTACTAACTCGGAACCGTTATTAACTGAGGTCAACGACATCGCGCGCCGATTAGTCCGAACGAGACGAACACCCGAGACAGACTAGGTAGACAGATATGAAGTTTTATGAAATGTTGCAGATTTAGTTTTATCGAATAAAAGGTAAATCGAGGCATTTAGTTTTGAATTTTTACAGAGAATTTATTGGGTCCTTATTTAGGCAGTTCATAATACAATGTCACAGATAATTAGCGTGTGTTCAAATAAACATCTAGCGTAAGATAAATCTTTGGAATCTACATTTGGTTTTAGTACATTAGATTGCTTTAAAATTAAGAACTATCCCATCAACGTTAGGGTACGTTAAATGTTAAGATATTAAGACTTTAAAAAAAAAAACTGGAAATAATCTTAAGGTTAATAGCGCCTTTACAGTTTACATACTGTCGTCAGATAATGTCTGTTTAATTGAATAGAGAAAAGAAAAACCCATCCAGGTTTTCTGAAAGTTTTTGAAGTGAAACTTCTTTATCGGGGTTGGACAAAAATTTAGTGTAACATTTTTGCGTTACGCCGTAAGCGTGACATTTTTGCGTTACGCCGTACGCGTGACATTTTTGCGTTACGCCATACTCGTGACATTTTTAAGGTCATAAAGAAGTTTCACTTCTTACGTGTGTACTCTAGTACACGCATACATTTTTTTTCTTATCCCTATCACGCGTGATTTGATATATTTCTGTAAAGTTGCATATTGTAAATTATTTTTTGAAAAAATAAGGTCAAAAAGAAGTTTCATTTCTTACGTGTGTACACGTACGCGTAGCACACGCACACATTTTTTTTGGTTTTTAGCTTCAAATAAGTCCTAAACGTGGAGTATTCGATAGTACCTAATCGATTTACATTGTGTGCATTTAATGTAATTTCTTGATAATAGTTTTTGTGACTAGCTGCAGTTTGACATCAACTGAATACATCAATTAGGTAGTTGTACAGTAGTTGTTGAGTAGTTCATTCTTATTACGTTGAAACTAAAATTTAGCTCAGCCCTTTTGCCGTTCGATATTAGATTCACAGATGCTGCTTATAGCTGCTTATAGTATACACTTATTAATTGTTTTAAGTTGAGTTTTCAAAAGTAAACATAACGTTAAGGAATTTAGCCATATGCAAATTTGCCGATAAAAAAAAGTTTTGAAGGGTTTCTCGCGATTTTTTTTTGTAGGCAGATATTATGTTATCACATGATTACTTTAAATTCAAGTTGGTAAATATTCAGTTGAGAATAAGCTTTCACCACTTTTTGAGTGTTTTCTGCGGTTCAGTTACGAATTATTCGTTTTAAACTTTTTAAGATGTTATTTTTGTGCTGTTGTCACATTTGTTTGTTAATCATCATAACAACAAAATAAAACTGCTGTTAACATTTGAGCAAGCTGCACAGGCTAGCACAATGATAGATTTGGGAGGTATAGTTCAGTAGAGTTCTAGTTGAGTAGAGTTGTAGCATACTGATAGTTGTGTTGTCTCGTACGTTGTGAAGTAAATGTGTGTTGCGTGAAATAATATTGTGATGGTAATGTAGTTCATCGAAGGATTGTGGTGTTCTATCTGGCATGAGGTCCAGGATAGTAGATGTGTGTTCTGACCGGTCAGGAGGACCGCGGCAGTATGGTAACCCTGTAAGGTCAGTGTGGGCCGAGGCAGGATGGTAGTTATTTTGGTATCCCGAGATGAATTACCGTAGTAATGTAGTGTGAGAAATGGCGTACGGGGACGCATGATTGTCAGTATGGCTGTATAGAAGATACCTAGAGTTTTAATATTCGGTTGGATGAGTAATATTCAGTTCAGATAAGATTTCTCTTTTTTTTTAACTGTTGAGCTATTGAAATACTAAACACCAATAATCACTTTGAAAAGACAGATGTTGTTTATACAATGTTCGGGTAACTTCACTTTGTTAATATACTGAGGATGCCTGAGGGCCAAGTACCACTTGAAGTTGATTAATGTTTGAAACTTGAATTTGAGTTGAGTGATAGCGGTGAATCTTAGTTCGATTGGTCAGAGTGTGCCAGTAGTCATTTCGTAGCCGTAGTCCGTTGAAGTCGGTGTCTGCTATAAGGGGTTATGGCTGCTTATAGTAAACCGTGGATGCGCGGTATTACCGTAGTCCGTTGAAGCCGGCGTCTGCTATTAGGAGTACAGATAGCTGCTTATAGTAAACCGTGGATGCGCGGTGCGCGGGTGACGCTGGCGGAGGTTGGGTCTTGGAGAGACCATTGGAATATGGGAGTCCGTGGGACTCGGCATTCGGAGGAATGCGTGTGGAACAAACATGAGGTTTGTTGTGGGGCTTAGTGAAAAGCCAGAGTTTGCATTCGGAGGAATGCGTGTGTGTTGTTGGGCTTAGTGAAAAGCCAGAGTTGGCATTCGGTGGAATGCGTGTGTGATGATGGGCTTAGTGAAAAGCCACAGGCCTCGGATAAGATTCATGCTCTAGTTTTTTTGTGATACTTTAATAATGATCTTCTGATGACAATAGCAGTGAAAGTGGTGTTTGGTCGCTTATGCGTTACTTTCTTTTAGTAGTAATTTAATTGAAATGATCAGAATTCAATGTTTCATTATTTTAATCAAAATGGTTAATTTCAAAGGGTTGAAGTTGGAAATTATTTTAGGATATTCAAATTAAGAAAAAAAACCTGTTTTCATATGAACTTAAATTTTGTATTATGAGATTCTTTGCTATAGGACGTTTCTTGTACAAATTTCATGATTCTGTGTTCACAAGAAATATCCTGAAGGTATTGATTCCTCGTGTCCCCTGCGAATGTCGAAAACTGCTATCTTTTGATCGACTGTTATAACTTTTCAAAGCTTAACGGGACGATGGTATGCGATATGAATTTCAAAGGTCTTGATAGATAGACTGATAGACTTACGGACAACTAAGTGATCTTAAGGATTTAGTTTTTTTTCAGTTTTGTGGTTTAAAAGCCTAAAAATTAAATATCAGAGTTTAATTGTAAAAATTTGTCAGGATTGGCCGAAGAGCATGTACTGTGCGAGATGTTTTCTGTGTTACAGCACCCACAAACACGAGGACGTGTTCAGCGCAGGATGGCCGTGTCGGAGACGGTCAATAGCGCGGATGTAAAACGACTCTAAGCACGAGTTCCGGGAGGTGGCAGCACAGTGAAGTTGGCGGCTTACTTCATGCTTGTACCGGGTCGAGCCCGTGAAGGCTCGCCCTCGGGACGGCACTTCACATTCGAACATCGAAGAGTTCGGATCTTCCACTACTAGGAACTGTTAACCTTTTCTTTGCTAGTGTTTAATTTAAATGTGTAACGTAACGGTTATTAACCCGTGACGCGTCCGGCGCACAGCCGGCACCGATCCCGATAGTGTCAAGGGAGTTCACGAAATCTAGCTTTTTTATGACTACCGAGTTTGAAAATTTTATTTACCCTATTGTTCTATAATTATATGCCATGTATGATATATTTTTGGAAAGAGGAAGAAACTAGTTATAGCATAAAAATGTAATCATGACGATATATTTTTTCTATAAAATTATAAAAAATTGATTTTCTTTTGTTTTAATTTTAATTGCTTACATACTAACACTTACATGATAATGCTGAGTCATCAAATGATCATATTCACGTTTTCATATCACTACACGATTGCCAAATACATTCACTTATATTTTCACACATTTAACACAACGTATTTCACTATGAATAATAACAAATCTCCATTATTCACAAACAAGAAAAAAAGCGCCATTTTGCGTCTTCCGCACTGAAAAGTTGAGACACTTTTTCACTGAGTATTCTTCAAATATCCCTAAAACCAATATCATAAACGTATTCTACGTAAAATTTCCAGTAATATACGTCTCAATTATCACTCATCTAATTATTCCTCTCGGCATAATTCACAATCCAAATATTCGTTGAACAAGACAAATGTCACAAACTATGGCCGATGACGCAACTCAATCAATGATTCACTTTTTTTTTTATTTTGTGGTTTTGGTCTCTATTGCCTGTCTCGGAGTCGTGTCGATTCGAATTATAAATGTTTAAGGCATAGAGAAATATTTTTTATACTGGAAACATTCACTTGTAAGAACTACAGGTGACCTTCAAAGTCATTGGCCGCGTTATGAACAGTCGTTGTTACGCAGGACGCTACAGTACCATTTTGAGTTACGATTAACCGTCTGTACATAGGACGCGTCACGGGTTAAAAGTGATTGTATTTAAAGTGATTGTATTAAAATGACTGTATTGTAAAACTGACATGATTAAAAAGAGCAACTATAGAGTTTCTTGCCGGTTCTTCTCTGTAGATACTGCTTTCCGAATCGGTGGTAAATAAAGAAATGATTGAGTTTGAGGTGTTTCTTTGCTCGATTACCCAACGCAACGCCCACAGCTTGAAAATAGATTCACAATCTACATCTTGCTCCGACAGAAAAGACTTTAGATCGTATTCGGGCATTATATTGGTTTCCTAAAATGAGAACCTTTGTCACCAAATATGTTTCAGCATGTTTAGAATGTGCTCACCATAAGATGCCAGGTGGTGCTCGACAAGGTCATCTACATTCCATAGAAAAAGTAGAAATCCCACTTCTGAAGCTGTTGGGTTGTGGAATGAAACGCCTTCTTCACAATTGATATTTTAATATTCCTCCTTGTTACATTCACTTTTTACTATAATATTCGCAATCTTTCACAATCTTAAATAATAGATTTAAATAACCCTAAAACAAGCATGAGGCACGGCTAAGGCACTGACTTGTTGACCGCACTGGTCGGCTGTTCAGGATCAATTGCTAGCTGATCGTTTCTTCAAAAAATGTGAGCGATCGACTGACAACTAACCGACTGGAGGGGAGGTTAAGTTGTCAGGCGGTAGATTATAAATAACAGAAAACCTTGTCTATGGAAAATAATGTACTATGTATGATTTTAAGATTTGTAACAGCTCGGCCATCCGATCTTCAACGAGTGCCTTCGTTGGCTTAAATTAAATTTAAACAAAAATAAAATGTTAAAATATGGAAAACAAAATGCAACCATACTTACATGAAATTGAAACAAATACTTATAATAATATGTATTTACAACTAGTTCCCGAAGTTTGAATTGGTATGATTAGCTTTTACAAATAATCAAAATTACACAAGGAAACAAGCCTAGAATAAGATTTACAAATTTCGAAAAAAAAAAGAAAATAAATAAATATATATATCTCTATTGGAACTACTTCGACAATCGCTACAAACATTTGTATAACAAAAACTCACTTCTCTATCCGTTTGATTAGGACTAATTCAAATTCAAATAATTTATTGCTCACCAATACATTTTTACATATTAGTGACCTTATGCAGGTATTGCAATACAATCATAATGTTATATTTAAATTACATAATACTATCTCATACATTTAAATTTGACAATAATTAGATCACAAAAATAACAATGTACAATAATAATTGTTGCTTTCTTATGGGCGGCACACCATTGTACCCAGCATGCCCTCAACAGTAATCAAAATCACTCAGAACTCACTGCTTGCACATAGACTGCATATTGTTACTCTTTGGGTGGCACATCATTGTACCCAGCATGCCCTCAACAGTAATAAAAATCACTCAGTACTCATTGCTTGCACATAGACTGCATATTGTTACTCTTTGGGCGGCACATCATGCCCGGCATGCCCACAGTATGTAAGCTATTCGTTTTGGGCGGCACATCATTGTGCCCGGCATACCCATAATAATCATACAAAATCACTCGGTACTCACTGTTCACACATATACTGCATTTTGGTTCTCGTTGGGCGGCATATTGTGCCCGGCATGCCCACAATATGCAAGCTATTTCAAATTCCATGTGTTTGTTATAAACGTCGATCATTCTTCGTTCATACCAAACACGTAGACTTGACTCGTCATTTATAGAAGGATGTGTATTACAACATACATAAAGAACTTTAAACTACCTAATGTGTATGTATAAAATTTAATTATTTTGATTCTCAATGGCATCAGAACAACTATCATCACCGTCATTATCGCTATCAGACATCGATTTAAAATTTAACCAAGGGTGCATTTTGTCGGCTGCCACGACAGCTTCGTACCGCCTACCTTTTCGAGATAAAGGGGTATCCTCTACCACATAACGGTCGTTTGGTAAAACTTTAATTACGCGGTACGGTCCCTGTAGTTTGGGTTCCAACTTTTTAGACTGCCCGCTGCCAGATGCAACTGCTCTCAAAATTCGCACTAGATCACCTACTTTATATACTTTTGCCGCTTTTCTTTTTCTATTATACCGTTCTTCACTGACCTTCGCTTGCTGTTTCATCAGGCAGCGTGCATCTAATCTAATATCGTCAATCTTACCGTCTGCTATTCCATGTCCTACATCCGAAATTACTTCACTTAATATACCTTGCGAAGGATTTGTAACTCTACGCCCAAATAATAATTCACTAGGAGTTTTTTTTGTGACGTCGTGTATTGTCGTATTAATGCCTAACTGTATATCCGATAGATTATCATCCCATGTTCTAGGATCTTTGCCATGGTTCATGGTTCCCAATGATGCCAATATAGTTCGGTTTGACCTTTCTACTTGACCATTTGCTCGCGGCGTGGCTACTGCATTCATAACATGCTTTATGCCTAAGGCCTGTATAAACTTCCTAAACCTCTTGCTGGTAAAACAGCTACCTCTATCAGAAATGAGGCGTGTTGGAGTACCAAAATACCCAATAAGATTTTTTTTAATTACTTTTATAGTTTCCGACGTTTTGGTACTTTTGACGGCAGCCAAAGAAACAAATTTAGTAAAGGCATCGATGATTACTAAGATATATGAGTTCCCCTTCTTACTCTTAATGAAAGGCCAAACATGGTCCACGTGGACCGTGTGAAAGGGGATTTCTACTTTTTCTATGGAATGTAGGTGACCTTGTCGAGCACCACCTGGCATCTTATGGTGAGCACATTCTAAACATGCTGAAACATATTTGGTGACAAAGGTTCTCATTTTAGGAAACCAATATAATGCCCGAATACGATCTAAAGTCTTTTCTAACCCAAAATGGCCTACGTCATCGTGATTGGCTTTAACAATTTGCCAGCGTGCGCCTCTAGGCACTACCCATTTGATATTATCATCAGCTATGATCCTGTATACACGTCCATTTTTTAATTTGTAATTTTGAAATGTACTTACTATGTTGGGGGATTCTGGATCACTTAATATTTCTTTAATACGCCTTATATCGTCATCTGAAGATTGAACAGTAGTAATCCAATCTTCAGCAGTAACACTAAGTATATCAATAACGTGCAAATCGTCTACTTTTGAGTCTGATGGAGCTCGACTCAGGGCATCCACATGTGACATCTTATCTCCTGGTCGATACTCAATTTCACAGTCATATTCTTGTAACTGCACCCACCATCTTGCAATTTTCGGGATCACATCTCGTTTTGTAAGTGTGGTGCGTAATGAATTACAATCTGTTAGTATTTTGAAGCGTAGGCCTAACAAGTAGACCCTAAACTTGTTTAATGACGCTATCACAGCTAGAGTTTCTAACTCAAACGAGTGAAGTTTCTGCTCTTCTACCGTGGTTTGACGACTGTAGTATGCTACAACTCTCCATAAACCTTTCTCGTCTTTCTGAAGAAGAATACCCGCGATGCCGAATCTACACGCATCCGTGTGTAACTGAGTTTCTAAATTTTTGTCGTATAGTGCGAGAATTGGTCTGCTGGTCAATCGTTTTTTTAATCTCTGTAAATGCAGTTGCTTCTTCTTCCCCCCATTTCCAAGGCGCATTTTTCTTTAGAAGACCCGTCAATGGTTTTACTATCAGAGCAAAATCCTTGACAAATCTTCTAAAGAAGCTGGCAAGACCTAAAAATCGTCTAACGTCATGCTGATTTAAGGGAGTAGGAAATTTTGAGACTGCTCCAGTTTTCGCAGAGCCTGGTTGGATACCATTACCACTTATTTCAAACCCTAAAAAGTCTAATTTATCAAACATAAATTTACATTTCTGCATTTTCAGTGTTAAGCCTCCTTCTTTTAATAAGTTCAAAACTTCTTCTAGTCTTTGCAGCGCTTCATCAAAGCAACGCGCGGGTATCAAAACATCATCCATATACACAATTACATAACTTAACCGTGCTTTATTAAGAATCTTATGCATGGCTCTTTGGAAAACCGAAGGAGCGTTTGCTAAGCCAAATGGCATTCTGGTGTATTCATATTGTCCATCTGGCGTAACAAACGCGGTCTTCTCTTGAGACTTCTCCGAGATGGGAATCTGATAGTACCCTGAAGCCAAATCCAGCGATATGAACATCTTATGGCCCGCTAATTGATCAAGAAGGTCTTCTACCCTAGGGAGAGGATAATGGTCTCACTTAGTCCTGCTGTTTAAGGCTCTGTAGTCAACACACATTCGCCTCTCACCACTTTTCTTTCTTACCAATACAATGGGGCTCGCGTAAGGTGATGAAGACTCCTTAACTATACCACAATCTAACATTTCTGCTACCATGCGCCTGACATCTTCTCTTTCTGCATACGAGAGTCTATAAGGCCTGTAAACTACCGGTTCTTCATTCTTTAATTGTATATCCATTTCTAATACAGTTGTAAATCCGAGATCCTTAAGACAGGAAGAAAAACAGCTGCTATATCTTGCGAGCAAGTCCTTCACCATTTGTTTTTCTAATTCGCTAAGATTATCCCCTATAACAGGCTCAGATATATCATTCCTGTCAGTGAAATTAACGTTATTTACATATTTACAATCATTACTCATTACCATACTGCGTATCAGCAACTGTTCACGTTCTAGAATTAAACCCTTAGTTCTAGGATTTAAGATAAGAAGACAGCCTAATCCATCTTTTAATTCATATTCTCCCGGAAACAAATAGAATTCAGAACCATTTTGTCCCCGCATACCACCTCTAACATATACAGTACAAGAAAGTTCAGGTTTTGCTAATACTGCGACAGTTTGTATTGCCTCAGGGTTAATATAAGTTTGCTCCCTACATAACAAGTGTATTTTAGCGTTTTGGGTCTTACAAATCTCCAGTTTATCTACGGTTTTAGTAATTTTAATACCCGGCCGTTCTGAAAATGAATGCCCTAGAAGCACTGGATAGTTAATGAGGTTATCATTAATAACTAATATTTCTATATCTTTTTCAGTAATTCCTTGTACCTCAATATTAACTAACGACTTACCGATAGGCTGGTACGGTATATTGCCTAGGCCTTTTAGTAAGGGTAAATCATTTGTGGTCCAATCGAACCCTAGATTTAGGGCGTCCGTCAACCGAATTAGAGTACATTCGCTCCCTAAATCTAAATGACATTGGACATTTACCCCGTTAATACGTATAGGAAAAGTGTAAATACTCGCCGATTGTTGACTAGAGATTTTCAACACGGTTTTTTCCTTATCTAGCTTTTGAGCGGGTTCCATTTTAGAACACGCATTAGACAAATGACCTAATAAATTACAACGACTACACTTTAATAACGGTTTATTGCATTTATAGCTGGGGTGACCTACTTCGTTACAATTGAAACAAGTTATCCGACCCGGTTCGAATCTATTCGGCTTATTCAAGACCCTATTTGAATTATTTGGTACCGGCCGTTTATCCCTATCTCGAATTGATCTTTCGGTATCCCTAGAAACGCCTGGTTTAACAGTTTTAAAAAATTTGAGTAACTGTTCAGGTTCAGAAAATTGTGCCGCTTGAGCTCCTAGTCTAATACCCCTATCTTCAATTCCATAAATTAGACAATCAACTGCATTTTTGCCATATATGTTGCAACGGTTTAGTAAGTTAATTTTAGTGTAATAATATAATTCGGGAGATTCACTAAACCGTAGTTTTTTATTCAACATTTCAGTTAATAATTCACCATAATTCTGGGTAGATGGAAAAGTTTCAATTAATTTAACTTTCCATTCCTCCCAAGAATACAGCAAAGTGGGGAGACTTTGGTACCACGTTTTAGCTATTCCCGAGAGTTTAGGCAGAGCGTAGTGCACGACTTGTTTTTCTGACCATTCGTAAATTAATTTACATTCCTCAACCTTCGATAACCACGCATTAACAGTCTGTTCTTTTGCCATTGGATCAAAATCAGGTATTACATTGTGAATAGACGAAAATTTATCACTAGAACTAGATTTCATCGATTTAATCACATCAACAAATGAATCTATTAAAGTACTAGTTACATCGCTTTTATCACCTTTTTGGGGTCTTGTAATAGAACAGTCCTTACTACGTTTCCTACTTCTACGGTCCCGATCAATATTCATAATTCTGCTATCGTGGCGATTTCGTAGCTGACTGCGGCTACGACTTCGATGTTCACCTGATCGTTGGCTGCGACGTTCAATACTACGCCTAGAACGTCGCTCACCGGGACTCCTTTGGTGGTGCTCAGTGTTAGGGCGGCTCCGGTGACTGGCACTTCGGTTCGGGCTTGGGCGCTGACTGCGGCGGTCTGAGCGCTTTTCACTGCGGCGCTCTCTACTACGCCGGCTTCGCTGTTCATTGCCCTCACGACTGCCGTCTCGGCTGCGTGAAGGAGTCCTTGACCAATCACGGCCCATCACCAATCTTGTTATCGTTATCCCACTTCTGAAGCTGTTGGGTTGTGGAATGAAACGCCTTCTTCACAACTGATATTTTAATATTCCTCCTTGTTACATTCACTTTTTACTATAATATTCGCAATCTTTCACAATCTTAAATAATAGATTTAAATAACCCTAAAACAAGCATGAGGCACGGCTAAGGCACTGACTTGTTGACCGCACTGGTCGGCTGTTCAGGATCAATTGCTAGCTGATCGTTTCTTCAAAAAATGTGAGCGATCGACTGACAACTAACCGACTGGAGGGGAGGTTAAGTTGTCAGGCGGTAGATTATAAATAACAGAAAACCTTGTCTATGGAAAATAATGTACTATGTATGATTTTAAGATTTGTAACAGCTCGGCCATCCGATCTTCAACGAGTGCCTTCGTTGGCTTAAATTAAATTTAAACAAAAATAAAATGTTAAAATATGGAAAACAAAATGCAACCATACTTACATGAAATTGAAACAAATACTTATAATAATATGTATTTACAACTAGTTCCCGAAGTTTGAATTGGTATGATTAGCTTTTACAAATAATCAAAATTACACAAGGAAACAAGCCTAGAATAAGATTTACAAATTTCGAAAAAAAAAGAAAATAAATAAATATATATATCTCTATTGGAACTACTTCGACAATCGCTACAAACATTTGTATAACAAAAACTCACTTCTCTATCCGTTTGATTAGGACTAATTCAAATTCAAATAATTTATTGCTCACCAATACATTTTTACATATTAGTGACCTTATGCAGGTATTGCAATACAATCATAATGTTATATTTATATTACATAATACTATCTCATACATTTAAATTTGACAATAATTAGATCACAAAAATAACAATGTACAATAATAATTGTTGCTTTCTTATGGGCGGCACACCATTGTACCCAGCATGCCCTCAACAGTAATCAAAATCACTCAGAACTCACTGCTTGCACATAGACTGCATATTGTTACTCTTTGGGCGGCACATCATTGTACCCAGCATGCCCTCAACAGTAATAAAAATCACTCAGTACTCATTGCTTGCACATAGACTGCATATTGTTACTCTTTGGGCGGCACATCATGCCCGGCATGCCCACAGTATGTAAGCTATTCGTTTTGGGCGGCACATCATTGTGCCCGGCATACCCATAATAATCATACAAAATCACTCGGTACTCACTGTTCACACATATACTGCATTTTGGTTCTCGTTGGGCGGCATATTGTGCCCGGCACGCCCACAATATGCAAGCTATTTCAAATTCCATGTGTTTGTTATAAACGTCGATCATTCTTCGTTCATACCAAACACGTAGACTTGACTCGTCATTTATAGAAGGATGTGTATTACAACATACATAAAGAACTTTAAACTACCTAATGTGTATGTATAAAATTTAATTATTTTGATTCTCAATGGCATCAGAACAACTATCATCACCGTCATTATCGCTATCAGACATCGATTTAAAATTTAACCAAGGGTGCATTTTGTCGGCTGCCACGACAGCTTCGTACCGCCTACCTTTTCGAGATAAAGGGGTATCCTCTACCACATAACGGTCGTTTGGTAAAACTTTAATTACGCGGTACGGTCCCTGTAGTTTGGGTTCCAACTTTTTAGACTGCCCGCTGCCAGATGCAACTGCTCTCAAAATTCGCACTAGATCACCTACTTTATATACTTTTGCCGCTTTTCTTTTTCTATTATACCGTTCTTCACTGACCTTCGCTTGCTGTTTCATCAGGCAGCGTGCATCTAATCTAATATCGTCAATCTTACCGTCTACTATTCCATGTCCTACATCCGAAATTACTTCACTTAATATACCTTGCGAAGGATTTGTAACTCTACGCCCAAATAATAATTCACTAGGAGTTTTTTTTGTGACGTCGTGTATTGTCGTATTAATGCCTAACTGTATATCCGATAGATTATCATCCCATGTTCTAGGATCTTTGCCATGGTTCATGGTTCCCAATGATGCCAATATAGTTCGGTTTGACCTTTCTACTTGACCATTTGCTCGCGGCGTGGCTACTGCATTCATAACATGCTTTATGCCTAAGGCCTGTATAAACTTCCTAAACCTCTTGCTGGTAAAACAGCTACCTCTATCAGAAATGAGGCGTGTTGGAGTACCAAAATACCCAATAAGATTTTTTTTAATTACTTTTATAGTTTCCGACGTTTTGGTACTTTTGACGGCAGCCAAAGAAACAAATTTAGTAAAGGCATCGATGATTACTAAGATATATGAGTTCCCCTTCTTACTCTTAATGAAAGGCCAAACATGGTCCACGTGGACCGTGTGAAAGGGGATTTCTACTTTTTCTATGGAATGTAGGTGACCTTGTCGAGCACCACCTGGCATCTTATGGTGAGCACATTCTAAACATGCTGAAACATATTTGGTGACAAAGGTTCTCATTTTAGGAAACCAATATAATGCCCGAATACGATCTAAAGTCTTTTCTAACCCAAAATGGCCTACGTCATCGTGATTGGCTTTAACAATTTGCCAGCGTGCGCCTCTAGGCACTACCCATTTGATATTATCATCAGCTATGATCCTGTATACACGTCCATTTTTTAATTTGTAATTTTGAAATGTACTTACTATGTTGGGGGATTCTGGATCACTTAATATTTCTTTAATACGCCTTATATCGTCATCTGAAGATTGAACAGTAGTAATCCAATCTTCAGCAGTAACACTAAGTATATCAATAACGTGCAAATCGTCTACTTTTGAGTCTGATGGAGCTCGACTCAGGGCATCCACATGTGACATCTTATCTCCTGGTCGATACTCAATTTCACAGTCATATTCTTGTAACTGCACCCACCATCTTGCAATTTTCGGGATCACATCTCGTTTTGTAAGTGTGGTGCGTAATGAATTACAATCTGTTAGTATTTTGAAGCGTAGGCCTAACAAGTAGACCCTAAACTTGTTTAATGACGCTATCACAGCTAGAGTTTCTAACTCAAACGAGTGAAGTTTCTGCTCTTCTACCGTGGTTTGACGACTGTAGTATGCTACAACTCTCCATAAACCTTTCTCGTCTTTCTGAAGAAGAATACCCGCGATGCCGAATCTACACGCATCCGTGTGTAACTGAGTTTCTAAATTTTTGTCGTATAGTGCGAGAATTGGTCTGCTGGTCAATCGTTTTTTTAATCTCTGTAAATGCAGTTGCTTCTTCTTCCCCCCATTTCCAAGGCGCATTTTTCTTTAGAAGACCCGTCAATGGTTTTACTATCAGAGCAAAATCCTTGACAAATCTTCTAAAGAAGCTGGCAAGACCTAAAAATCGTCTAACGTCATGCTGATTTAAGGGAGTAGGAAATTTTGAGACTGCTCCAGTTTTCGCAGAGCCTGGTTGGATACCATTACCACTTATTTCAAACCCTAAAAAGTCTAATTTATCAAACATAAATTTACATTTCTGCATTTTCAGTGTTAAGCCTCCTTCTTTTAATAAGTTCAAAACTTCTTCTAGTCTTTGCAGCGCTTCATCAAAGCAACGCGCGGGTATCAAAACATCATCCATATACACAATTACATAACTTAACCGTGCTTTATTAAGAATCTTATGCATGGCTCTTTGGAAAACCGAAGGAGCGTTTGCTAAGCCAAATGGCATTCTGGTGTATTCATATTGTCCATCTGGCGTAACAAACGCGGTCTTCTCTTGAGACTTCTCCGAGATGGGAATCTGATAGTACCCTGAAGCCAAATCCAGCGATATGAACATCTTATGGCCCGCTAATTGATCAAGAAGGTCTTCTACCCTAGGGAGAGGATAATGGTCTCACTTAGTCCTGCTGTTTAAGGCTCTGTAGTCAACACACATTCGCCTCTCACCACTTTTCTTTCTTACCAATACAATGGGGCTCGCGTAAGGTGATGAAGACTCCTTAACTATACCACAATCTAACATTTCTGCTACCATGCGCCTGACATCTTCTCTTTCTGCATACGAGAGTCTATAAGGCCTGTAAACTACCGGTTCTTCATTCTTTAATTGTATATCCATTTCTAATACAGTTGTAAATCCGAGATCCTTAAGACAGGAAGAAAAACAGCTGCTATATCTTGCGAGCAAGTCCTTCACCATTTGTTTTTCTAATTCGCTAAGATTATCCCCTATAACAGGCTCAGATATATCATTCCTGTCAGTGAAATTAACGTTATTTACATATTTACAATCATTACTCATTACCATACTGCGTATCAGCAACTGTTCACGTTCTAGAATTAAACCCTTAGTTCTAGGATTTAAGATAAGAAGACAGCCTAATCCATCTTTTAATTCATATTCTCCCGGAAACAAATAGAATTCAGAACCATTTTGTCCCCGCATACCACCTCTAACATATACAGTACAAGAAAGTTCAGGTTTTGCTAATACTGCGACAGTTTGTATTGCCTCAGGGTTAATATAAGTTTGCTCCCTACATAACAAGTGTATTTTAGCGTTTTGGGTCTTACAAATCTCCAGTTTATCTACGGTTTTAGTAATTTTAATACCCGGCCGTTCTGAAAATGAATGCCCTAGAAGCACTGGATAGTTAATGAGGTTATCATTAATAACTAATATTTCTATATCTTTTTCAGTAATTCCTTGTACCTCAATATTAACTAACGACTTACCGATAGGCTGGTACGGTATATTGCCTAGGCCTTTTAGTAAGGGTAAATCATTTGTGGTCCATGTAATTGAAATGAATCTTAGTTCGTTTGGTCAGAGAGTGCCAGTAGTCATTTCGTAGCCGTAGTCCGTTGAAATCGGTGTCTGCTATTAGGAGCTATGGCTGCTTATAGTGAACCGTGGATACGCGGTATTACCGTAGTCCGTTTGAAACCGGCGTCTGCTATTAGGAGTACAGATAGCTGCTTATAGTAAACCGTGGATACGCGGTGCGCGGGTGACGCTGGCGGAGGTTGGGTCTTGTAGAGACCATTGGAATATGGGAGTCCGTGGGACTCGGCATTCGGAGGAATGCGTGTGGAACAAACATGAGGTTTGTTGTGGGGCTTAGTGAAAAGCCAGAGTTTGCATTCGGAGGAATGCGTGTGTGTTGTTGGGCTTAGTGAAAAGCCAGAGTTTGCATTCGGAGGAATGCGTGTGTGTTGTTGGGCTTAGTGAAAAGCCAGAGTTGGCATTCGGTGGAATGCGTGTGTGATGTTGGGCTTAGTGAAAAGCCAGAGTTGGCATTCGGTGGAATGCGTGCGTGATGATGGGCTTAGTGAAAAGCCACAGGACTCGGATAAGATTCATGCCCTAGTTTTTTTGTGATACTTTAATAATGATCTGCTGATGACAATAGCAGTGAAAGTGGTATTTGGTTGCTTAAGCGTTATTTTCTTTTAGTAGTTAGTAGTTCATAAATTTAATCGAAATGATCAGGATTCAATGTTTCATTACTTTAATCAAAATGGTTAATTTCAAAGGGTTGAAGTTGGAAATTATTTTAAGGTATTCAAATTAAGAAAAAAACCTGTTTTCATATGAACTTAAATTTTGTATTATGAGATTCTTTGCTATAGGACGTTTCTTGTACAAATTTCATGATTCTGTGTTCACAAGAAATATCCTGAAGGTATTGATTCCTCGTGTCCCCTGCGAATGTCGAAAACTACTATCTTTTGATCGACTGTTATAACTTTTCAAAGCTTAACGGGACGATGGTATGCGATATGAATTTCAAAGGTCTTGATAGATAGACTGATAGACGTACGGACAACTAAGTGATCTTAAGGATTTAGTTTTTTTCAGTTTTGTGGTTTAAAAGCCTAAAAATTAAATATCCGAGTTTAATTGTAAAAATTTGTCAGGATTGGCCGAAGAGCATGTACTGTGCGAGATGTTTTCTGTGTTACAGCACCCACAAACACGAGGACGTGTTCAGCGCAGGATGGCCGTGTCGGAGACGGTCAATAGCGCGGATGTAAAACGACTCTAAGCACGAGTTCCGGGAGGTGGCAGCACAGTGAAGTTGGCGGCTTACTTCATGCTTGTACCGGGTCGAGCCCGTGAAGGCTCGCCCTCGGGACGGCACTTCACATTCGAACATCGAAGAGTTCGGATCTTCCACTACTAGGAACTGTTAACCTTTTCTTTGCTAGTGTTTAATTTAAATGTGTAACGTAACGGTTATTAAAAGTGATTGTATTTAAAGTGATTGTATTAAAATGACTGTATTGTAAAACTGACATGATTAAAAAGAGCAACTATAGAGTTTCTTGCCGGTTCTTCTCTGTAGATACTGCTTTCCGAATCGGTGGTAAATAAAGAAATGATTGAGTTTGAGGTGTTTCTTTGCTCGATTACCCAACGCAACGCCCACAGCTTGAAAATAGATTCACAATCTACATCTTGCTCCGACATCAGAATTGGGATCAAATCGAGCAAATGAGAAAACACGTGACGATAACCTCGATACGATATACGATAACCTGATTAAAAGTCAAAGCGCCGCAACCACGTGGCACTTCGATCCAGTTTCAACGGGAACAGCAAGAAGTCGGAAGCGAGCATCATCGTATCATCGAGAGCAGCGCCGTGTCATGTCGTGCACCGTGCCATCGCGTCGAGCATCCGGCTTCGAGCATCATGCGTCGAGCGTCGAGCATCATGCGTCGAGCGTCATGCGTTGCGCCATGTGGTGCATTACGCATCCATACTGAGCGCCGCGGCACCAAGCTGGGCTCCGCGACACCACGCCAGGTGTTGCACATCCACGCCAGGCACCGCAATACCACGCCGGGCGTCGCGCTACCATCACTACCATCAACACGTCGAGCCTGAGATCACCGGAACCAGAGCGACGTGTCGACGTGTCGTGCAACTATCCTTCAATCTCATACAAAACCGGTCAGTAGATAACATTCCACTTTGAGTGTACAGTAAGATAAAGAAAGTAGGTTTTCAAAATGTAGTAACTTCAAGCAACTTATTCGAAAGAAAAAGAAATTTATTGCCAAAAAAATTAGTTACAAAATTTATTTTAAAATTAATTGAGGAAAATGGTCACAGCCTCGGCAAAATGCTGCACAAAAACAGCGCTAATTTACAGGCTGTACCGCTTTTCTTTAAACCTCAAATGCACTAGTTAAGGCATTACTTTTCGTTTTTAATCGAATAGCAATAAGGCTGTCTTTGTGTAGCAATTAATTGCTATTTGTCAAGGGTTATAGCCTAAAAAACTAACGCAGGTAGTTTAAGAAATTAATGCGGGTAGTCAAGAAACTAACGCGGGTAGTTAAGAAACTAATTTGAAAGTAATTCGCATACTGTTTTTGTTCTGATACACGGACAAGTGAATGTTTATTGTTTACGTTCGATTGAAGGATCTGGATGCAGTGTACCAATTAATGTGCTTTCTTTGTTAGTGTTAGCTCACAAAATAACAAACATTAAAGCAATTCGTTACTTAATTTATCTTGATGGCAGTGCTTACGCCACAAAGTATTTTTTAAAATTACGTGAATTACCTACTAATGTAAACCCGTCCCTGAATAAGTGAAATAGGTACTGTTAATTTATCACTGCGTAAATAAGTTGAGTTAAATGTAATGCAATAAGATTAAACTATACACTGGTCTTGTAGGTTACAACTTTTAACAAAATCTGTAATCATTACATTCGGTACAGCCTGTAAATTAGCGCTGTTTTTGTGCAGCATTTTGCCGAGGCTGTGACCATTTTCCTCAATTAATTTTAAAATAAATTTTGTAACTAATTTTTTTGGCAATAAATTTCTTTTTCTTTCGAATAAGTTGCTTGAAGTTACTACATTTTGAAAACCTACTTTCTTTATCTTACTGTACACTCAAAGTGGAATGTTATCTACTGACCGGTTTTGTATGAGATTGAAGGATAGTTGCACGACACGTCGACACGTCGCTCTGGTTCCGGTGATCTCAGGCTCGACGTGTTGATGGTAGTGATGGTAGCGCGACGCCCGGCGTGGTATTGCGGTGCCTGGCGTGGATGTGCAACACCTGGCGTGGTGTCGCGGAGCCCAGCTTGGTGCCGCGGCGCTCAGTATGGATGCGTAATGCACCACATGGCGCAACGCATGACGCTCGACGCATGATGCTCGACGCTCGACGCATGATGCTCGAAGCCGGATGCTCGACGCGATGGCACGGTGCACGACATGACACGGCGCTGCTCTCGATGATACGATGATGCTCGCTTCCGACTTCTTGCTGTTCCCGTTGAAACTGGATCGAAGTGCCACGTGGTTGCGGCGCTTTGACTTTTAATCAGGTTATCGTATATCGTATCGAGGTTATCGTCACGTGTTTTCTCATTTGCTCGATTTGATCCCAATTCTGATGTCGGAGCAAGATGTAGATTGTGAATCTATTTTCAAGCTGTGGGCGTTGCGTTGGGTAATCAAGCAAAGAAACACCTCAAACTCAATCATTTCTTTATTTACCACCGATTCGGAAAGCAGTATCTACAGAGAAGAACCGGCAAGAAACTCTATAGTTGCTCTTTTTAATCATGTCAGTTTTACAATACAGTCATTTTAATACAATCACTTTAAATACAATCACTTTTAATAACCGTTACGTTACACATTTAAATTAAACACTAGCAAAGAAAAGGTTAACAGTTCCTAGTAGTGGAAGATCCGAACTCTTCGATGTTCGAATGTGAAGTGCCGTCCCGAGGGCGAGCCTTCACGGGCTCGACCCGGTACAAGCATGAAGTAAGCCGCCAACTTCACTGTGCTGCCACCTCCCGGAACTCGTGCTTAGAGTCGTTTTACATCCGCGCTATTGACCGTCTCCGACACGGCCATCCTGCGCTGAACACGTCCTCGTGTTTGTGGGTGCTGTAACACAGAAAACATCTCGCACAGTACATGCTCTTCGGCCAATCCTGATAAATTTTTACAATTAAACTCTGATATTTAATTTTTAGGCTTTTAAACCACAAAACTGAAAAAAACTAAATCCTTAAGATCACTTAGTTGTCCGTAAGTCTATCAGTCTATCTATCAAGACCTTTGAAATTCATATCGCATACCATCGTCCCGTTAAGCTTTGAAAAGTTATAACAGTCGATCAAAAGATAGCAGTTTTCGACATTCGCAGGGGACACGAGGAATCAATACCTTCAGGATATTTCTTGTGAACACAGAATCATGAAATTTGTACAAGAAACGTCCTATAGCAAAGAATCTCATAATACAAAATTTAAGTTCATATGAAAACAGGTTTTTTTTTCTTAATTTGAATATCCTAAAATAATTTCCAACTTCAACCCTTTGAAATTAACCATTTTGATTAAAATAATGAAACATTGAATTCTGATCATTTCAATTAAATTACTACTAAAAGAAAGTAACGCATAAGCGACCAAACACCACTTTCACTGCTATTGTCATCAGAAGATCATTATTAAAGTATCACAAAAAAACTAGAGCATGAATCTTATCCGAGGCCTGTGGCTTTTCACTAAGCCCATCATCACACACGCATTCCACCGAATGCCAACTCTGGCTTTTCACTAAGCCCAACAACACACACGCATTCCTCCGAATGCAAACTCTGGCTTTTCACTAAGCCCCACAACAAACCTCATGTTTGTTCCACACGCATTCCTCCGAATGCCGAGTCCCACGGACTCCCATATTCCAATGGTCTCTCCAAGACCCAACCTCCGCCAGCGTCACCCGCGCACCGCGCATCCACGGTTTACTATGAGCAGCTATCTGTACTCCTAATAGCAGACGCCGGCTTCAACGGACTACGGTAATACCGCGCATCCACGGTTTACTATAAGCAGCCATAACCCCTTATAGCAGACACCGACTTCAACGGACTACGGCTACGAAATGACTACTGGCACACTCTGACCAATCGAACTAAGATTCACCGCTATCACTCAACTCAAATTCAAGTTTCAAACATTAATCACCTTCAAGTGGTACTTGGCCCACAGGCATCCTCAGTATATTAACAAAGTGAAGTTACCCGAACATTGTATAAACAACATCTGTCTTTTCAAAGTGATTATTGGTGTTTAGTATTTCAATAGCTCAACAGTTAAAAAAAAAGAGAAATCTTATCTGAACTGAATATTACTCATCCAACCGAATATTAAAACTCTAGGTATCTTCTATACAGCCATACTGACAATCATGCGTCCCCGTACGCCATTTCTCACACTACATTACTACGGTAATTCATCTCGGGATACCAAAATAACTACCATCCTGCCTCGGCCCACACTGACCTTACAGGGTTACCATACTGCCGCGGTCCTCCTGACCGGTCAGAACACACATCTACTATCCTGGACCTCATGCCAGATAGAACACCACAATCCTTCGATGAACTACATTACCATCACAATATTATTTCACGCAACACACATTTACTTCACAACGTACGAGACAACACAACTATCAGTATGCTACAACTCTACTCAACTAGAACTCTACTGAACTATACCTCCCAAATCTATCATTGTGCTAGCCTGTGCAGCTTGCTCAAATGTTAACAGCAGTTTTATTTTGTTGTTATGATCATTAACAAACAAATGTGACAACAGCACAAAAATAACATCTTAAAAAGTTTAAAACGAATAATTCGTAACTGAACCGCAGAAAACACTCAAAAAGTGGTGAAAGCTTATTCTCAACTGAATATTTACCAACTTGAATTTAAAGTAATCATGTGATAACATAATATCTGCCTACAAAAAAAAATCGCGAGAAACCCTTCAAAACTTTTTTTTATCGGCAAATTTGCATATGGCTAAATTCCTTAACGTTATGTTTACTTTTGAAAACTCAACTTAAAACAATTAATAAGTGTATACTATAAGCAGCTATAAGCAGCATCTGTGAATCTAATATCGAACGGCAAAAGGGCTGAGCTAAATTTTAGTTTCAACGTAATAAGAATGAACTACTCAACAACTACTGTACAACTACCTAATTGATGTATTCAGTTGATGTCAAACTGCAGCTAGTCACAAAAACTATTAATTATCAAGAAATTACATTAAATGCACACAATGTAAATCGATTAGGTACTATCGAATACTCCACGTTTAGGACTTATTTGAAGCTAAAAACCAAAAAAAATGTGTGCGTGTGCTACGCGTACGTGTACACTAGGGTGGAGTGATAATGTATGAAAGAAATTTTTTTTTTATTTTTTTCAAAAGGCATAGCGACAGAAAGGTGCCTTTTAATGAGTGAATTCAGCATACAAAATATTGTTTACCTGTCTTGATGTTTTGAGGTGCCCCAACCCAATTGAAAATTAGAAAAATTTGATTTTTTCGCAAACTTTGATTTATTTTTTAATCACAGTATTTTTATGGCCTCCAAGTCTATTATATAACAAACTTCTTTGTGATACACTAAATAATAGCCTGATTAGTTGTTTTAACGTATTTCATTAATGAAAATGATATTATAGAGGAATGAAAATATCAGAAATAAGTAATTATTTAGTACTAGCTGCGCTTGCGGTTGCCTCGCGGTTTCACCCGCGTGGCACCGCTCCTGTTAATCTAAGCGTAATGATATACAGCCTATAGCCTTCCTCGATAAATGGGCTATCTAACACCGAAAGAACTTTTTAAATCGGACCAGTAGTTCTTGAGATTAGCGCATTCAAACAAACAATATCTTCAGCTTTATAATATTAGTATAGATTATAATATTAGTATAGATAACGCTGTTTTTTTTTTCAAAATTAGGCATTAGCAGTTGTGATACTGATGCTCTTGCCATTATAAAATCATTTTGTTTACTTTCTCAGCAAACTGCACTTGAAGCTTATGTCACACATTTGATAATATGCTTTACGGCCTGGGCAAGGCATAGAAAATCTTTGATATTCTGAAACGTAGTCAAACCGCTTTTCACGATGTCTTTTAAGGTTTCTTCAGATAAATTAGAAGTCAGAGGCTCAGTTTTCTAACATTCTTGCCACATAGTTAATTTGGCATAATTTTTTGAGCAAGTACAAGAGAATTAAAAAAAAATGCATTTGCAACTTCAAATATCAAATAACCTTTGGTACTGAGTGACAAAATACTTCAGTTATCTTTTCTTGTTCTTTTTTGTTAGTTTGTCGGTCTTGATAAGCTTTTAATAAGCGTCTATATTCATCGAATATGGTGTGTCGAATAAGTTGTAGTACTCTATTAAAGCTAATAGTGGGAAGCGATGCTTTTCGCCACACATCAAACATTTCCGTAGCTAATCTTTCGGATAAATCATGAATTTTGTTATTTTATCAGGTTTAAATTCATATCTAATAAATAAGTAATAGTTTCTTAGCATCAGTATAAGTTGGTAATTGAGACACTGGGTACTTATCTGGCAAACAAAATACAGGACAACATGTCGTTTGTCGTATTTTGACTTCCAACACTTTACTGTAACAAAGCGGAATTATAGATAGAACTCACATCAAAAATATTAAATTATGATCTTAATTGTATTTACGCGTAAAATATAACTAAGAAATATTACTAACATTAGTGTTATTTCCTTAACGGCACTGTTCAAAATCAACGTTTCCTACAATAAGATTCGGCGCAAACGGGCCACCGACCAGAGCCACTGGTAGCCAGCGATAGCCACTTTTTTATATATTGAAATATTATGTATTATGTGTCTTCCCGTTGGCAACCAACGAGATAACACAGAATCTGATTTAGCGTTAATTTGTCAAAATTAAACTTTAATGATTTTCGACTAAATTTTTTGAATTTCTGAAAGTTCATGATGTTGGGGGCACCTCTAAATGTATCATCTGCAAAGTATAATTTTGCATGTGTATTTATGAGCAATAATGACATCTTTTTACAGGTATGCCGAAACGAAAATGAAAAAAAATATTTTTCACTCCACCCTAGTGTACACACGTAAGAAATGAAACTTCTTTTTGACCTTATTTTTTCAAAAAATAATTTACAATATGCAACTTTACAGAAATATATCAAATCACGCGTGATAGGGATAAGAAAAAAAATGTATGCGTGTACTAGAGTACACACGTAAGAAGTGAAACTTCTTTATGACCTTAAAAATGTCACGAGTATGGCGTAACGCAAAAATGTCACGCGTACGGCGTAACGCAAAAATGTCACGCTTACGGCGTAACGCAAAAATGTTACACTAAATTTTTGTCCAACCCCGATAAAGAAGTTTCACTTCAAAAACTTTCAGAAAACCTGGATGGGTTTTTCTTTTCTCTATTCAATTAAACAGACATTATCTGACGACAGTATGTAAACTGTAAAGGCGCTATTAACCTTAAGATTATTTCCAGTTTTTTTTTTTTTAAAGTCTTAATATCTTAACATTTAACGTACCCTAACGTTGATGGGATAGTTCTTAATTTTAAAGCAATCTAATGTACTAAAACCAAATGTAGATTCCAAAGATTTATCTTACGCTAGATGTTTATTTGAACACACGCTAATTATCTGTGACATTGTATTATGAACTGCCTAAATAAGGACCCAATAAATTCTCTGTAAAAATTCAAAACTAAATGCCTCGATTTACCTTTTATTCGATAAAACTAAATCTGCAACAGTTCATCTCGTGTAGAGCCATTTAAATCTCGATAATTATTTCTATTAATATTACCTATAGGTACAAACTTTTAAAACTGTCAATTAATGTCAATTGCGCGGCAAATTTGTATTTTTTTTTTCTTTTTGAAAATTTCATCATCTGTTGTTTTACAGTATTTTTCTATGAAAATATGTGCAGTTTACAATAAAAACTACGTATATCGAAACAATACAGCTTTGTCTGAATATTAAAATATTATGTTCTCAGTTCAATTACATTATTACTATTTTCGTACATTTCGATATCAGTTGAAAATATTGTATCATATAAAATTTTTGGTTAATGCAGCTGGTATAACAAGGTAATGCGCTTTCGTGTTTTAACTACATAATTAGTTCAATATTAATTTAGCCGTAAAATACGTTATTTTGTTATTAATTTGAATAATATTATTGTAAGGAATCTAATTCAGTGTTAGATTTTCAAAATTAGATTAAGGATAATTTGTAATAATTGAAATAAATATTTTTGGATGTACATACTGGTATTTTTATTTTATTCCCCTGTGCTCATATTATGTCATGAAACCTTTCAGTAGATACATGGACGAAATCGCAGCCAGCGCCCAGCAGCAATTAGCTATAACATACCTATAGGTATTAGGTAAGGTAATAAATAATAGCTCTATAGTTAATACGCACCTTGATACTTACCGTAGAGTTGTTTGATGTTGAATCCGTAATAAATAAAATTAACACAATACATAATTGAATGTTACTTTTGATACACAATACACACTACTTACTCAGAGGGAAATAAACGCTACCTACTATTTTTATTTGAACATAGGCTAGAATTTACTTTTTCACAAACACGTATATTTTTAAAAGCATAATATTATAGTTTATTAAATACTACATAATATTATATACAGTTTCATGAGCATAAAGGAACAACTCTTTTAGTGTCATTGGTTCAAGTGACGACATGAGACAGTTTGGCATTAATGCCGTGTTGCTATTGGTCTATTAATTGAATACTGCACGGAAACAACACACACTATTCCTTATTATTTTTAAATCGTTTTTTTCAATAAATCTGCAACAACAAATCTTTATATTTTTAAAAAAAGGTATTTATCAGTTAACTTGGGATACTAATATATTTCTATGGAAATTAACTATTTTTTGCAATAGATATTAAAAATACAGTTAACACACTAAGTGCATTTAATGATATTATACTCTTTGTTTATATAAATACAGAACGATAATTGAATCATCTAAAAAAAGCCAACAAAAAATGTTAAACTTATATTTTCTTCTTATAATTGGGTAAGTTTTTAAAAAATAACTCGTTTTTAATCTTTTTTCAAAAAAATTATCTAACTACAATAATCAAGACAATAATACTATAGTCTATAATAGTCGCATAAAAAAAAAGTATTTATAACCAGTCTTGACAATTTATGAGCGTTTTAGCCACTGTGCTTTGGTAATTTGCCTTTTTTATGGGAAAAAAATCCGCAATATCGATACTTCTTTGGTCCTGCATTTTCGTAAACATTTTATGGATACTCTGGTACCACATATTTTGAAAAAATTGGGCTATTGTCACGTAGAGTCTCTTCAAAGTGCGTGCCACAAGTCGTATTTGCATCCAAGGCACCTTCAAATCTGTGCTTAATTTTTTCATAAAATCTTTGCGGCTCATTGTATTTTATTTATTTATTTTTTTTATTTTTTATTGTGTGATAGGGAAGCGCTTGACCACGATCTCGCCTAATGGTAAGCTGAGATGTGGCCTATGATGGAGCGCGCTTCCCTAGAAGGAAGCATTAGCATTTATCTACATTATTTTGATATTATATGATATAGAAATTGTTAAAATTCTATATCATGCCGTAAAATATCGCCACTGACCACCTATAACTTTTCCTGTATTAACTGAACATACAGGAATATGGTTTTCGGGCTTCTCTTATCTCTTTATAGTGCTTGTATCCTCAATGTATACCACCATGACATTGTGGCGTTGCCACTTTTATTATCTATATTTTATTATCTGTGGCGTTCCGAAACGGAACGCACTTGATCGAATTTTAAATTGATTCGACGATAGTGAAAATGATTCACTAGGACAATAGTTAATACGCAAAACGCAATACGCAGTTGATACGTATTTAATACCAATACTCAATGATTGTCTCCTGCTAACCTGTACAGACTAGACTCATTGTGGTGACTGGTGAAACATTGTATAGCATTAACAACATAGTACTGTATTATTGAAAGATCGATTAAAGGTTTATTTTACAATCTACGGCTTTCATTATACATGGGTAACAAAACCCCATAACATATTCGGTTTTACTCCGGACAACATCTTCAGCCACCCAATCCCTTTGCTTGAAGTCCAAATCCAGCGGAGGACAATAATCGTCATTTACTAAAATTGAAGGTTTTTCGTCCTAGTATAAAAGTTGTCTGGATCCCATTTTATACTCAATCTATAGTATAATACTATAGATATCATGTGAAACGTGACTTGGAAAAAAATCATTCAAATAAATCACAAAATAAAAATTTGAAACAATTTTAAAAGTTACGAAAAGCCCAATTATACGTCAAAATGACGCACAACATCCTCTTTACAACCAAATGGCGGAATTTACATGGATGAGCCAACTATGTACTGCTAGGTCTCGACGGCTAATGAGTTGGTTCTGGATTTTGCAGCGATTCGATGGTAAATATAGAAGAGTTCATACGTCAAATTTACGTAGATTGGACTTCTAGGGTTAAATGCATAAATACCTAAATGATGTTTTGTTTTTATTATCTAATAACGATAAAAAAACCCGTTGATTTCATTCGTTTTTCAAGCTACGTGCATAGTTTTTCCACTAAAAAGCCTCAATTGAGTCATAAAGTACACAAATTTCAAGCATAATAAGTCACATCATTTCTATAAAACCAAAACTGGCAATAATATAAGTCGTGTTGTGCGATTATGAACATAGTGCATAAGGGCATAAGTTGTTATATAGCTAACTTAATTGTCTTACCATTTAACAATACCTCAGTCATGAACCACAGATCCTCGCACTCCGATTCCGAATTTGATGACAATAGCAGTGAAAGTGGTGTTTGGTCGCTTATGCGTTATTTTCTTTTAGTAGTAGTTCATAAATTTAATTGAAATGATCAGAATTCAATGTTTCATTATTTTAATCAAAATGGTTAATTTCAAAGGGTTGAAGTTGGAAATTATTTTAGGATATTCAAATTAAGAAAAAAACCTGTTTAGTGTTTTCATATGAACTTAAATTTTGTTTTATGAGATTCTTTGCTATAAGACGTTTCTTGTACAAATTTCATGATTCTGTGTTCACAAGAAATATCCTGAAGGTATCGATTCCATGTGTCCGCTGCGAATGTCGAAAACTGCTATCTTTTGATCGACTGTTATAACTTTTCAAAGCTTAACGGGACGATGGTATGCGATATGAATTTCAAAGGTCTTGATAGATAGACTGATAGACTTACGGACAACTAAGTGATCATAAGGATTTAGTTTTTCAGTTTTGTGGTTTAAAAGCCTAAAAATTAAATATCAGAGTTTAATTGTAAAAATTTGTCAGGATTGGCCGAAGAGCATGTACTGTGCGAGATGTTTTCTGTGTTACAGCACCCACAAACACGAGGACGTGTTCAGCGCAGGTTGGCCGTGTCGGAGACGGTCAATAGCGCGGATGTAAAACGACTCTAAGCACGAGTTCCAGGGAGGTGGCAGCACAGTGAAGTTGGCGGCTTACTTCATGCTTGTACCGGGTCGAGCCCGTGAAGGCTCGCCCTCGGGACGGCACTTCACATTCGAACATCGAAGAGTTCGGATCTTCCACTACTAGGAACTGTTAACCATTTCTCTGCTAGTGTTTAATTTAAATGTGTAACGTAACGGTTATTAAAATTGATTGTATTTAAAGTGATTGTATTTAAAATGACTGTATTGTAAAACTGACATGATTAAAAGAGCAACTATGGAGTTTCTTGCCGGTTCTTCTCTGTAGATACTGCTTTCCGAATCGGTGGTAAATAAAGAAATGATTGAGTTTGAGGTGTTTCTTTGCTCGATTACCCAACGCAACGCCCACAGCTTGAAAATAGATTCACAATCTACACCTTGCTCCGACATCAGAATTGGGATCAAATCGAGCAAATGAGAAAACACGTGGCGATAACCTCGATACGATATACGATAACCTGATTAAAAGTCAAAGCGCCGCAACCACGTGGCACTTCGATCCAGTTTCAACGGGAAGAAGCATCCTACAGATCTACGAGCATACGTGTCACTGAGCAGCCGGAGACAAAGGGAGAGCTCGTTATGTGCGGGCAGGGTGGCAACTTCGCCTCGCGCTGCACGGATGACACTGCCGCTCGCATCACCGCGTCGGAAGCCGTATCATCGAGAGCAGCGCCGTGTCATCATGTCGTGCACCGTGCCATTGCGTCGAGCGTCCGGCTTCGAGCATCATGCGTCGATCGTCGAGCATCATGCGTCGAGCATCATGCGTCGAGCGTCGAGCGTCATGCGTGGCGCCATGTGGTGCTGCATCCATACTGTGCGCCGCGGCACCAAGCTGGGCTCCGCGACACCACGCCAGGCGTTGCGCATCCACGCCAGGCACCGCAATATCACGCCGGGCGTCGCGCTACCATCACTACCATCAACACGTCGAGCCTGAGATCACCGGAACCAGAGCGACGTGTCGACGTGTCGTGCAACTATCCTTCAATCTCATACAAAACCGGTCAGTAGATAACATTCCACTTTGAGTGTACAGTAAGATAAAGAAAGTAGGTTTTCAAAATGTAGTAACTTCAAGTAACTTATTCGAAAGAAAAAGAAATTTATTGCCAAAAACATTAGTTACAAAATTTATTTTAAATTAATTGAGGAAAATGGTCACAGCCGCGGCAAAATGCTGCACAACAAGTCAATAACTGCGTTAAAAACAACCGACTTCAAACTTGCACTTGCAACATTTACAAATACAGACAAAAATGCTCATAAAATAAAACTACGGGGCCTATCCGAATAAAATTTTTATGGGACCAATTCGACACCATCCCGCATCGAACAAAAAAAGAATCACGTAAATCGGTTCAGAAACCTCTGAGTAATCGGTGTACATACATAAAAAAAAAAAAAAACATACCGGCCGAATTGATAACCTCCTCCTTTTTTTTGAAGTCGGTTAAAAACAGTGCTGATTTACAGGTTGTACCGAATGTAACGATTAGATTTTGTTAAAAGTTGTAGCCTACAGACCAGTGTATAGTTAAATCGTATTGCATTACATTTAACTCAACTTATTTACGCAGTGTTGTTGTTATTAGGTCGTGCGATATTGCTTTACGGTTTTGTAGTTAGTTAAAACTTATTCCATTACATTCAGCCCATCTTAGTTACGCAGTGATAAATTAACAGTACCTATTTCACTTATTCAGGGACGGGTTCACTTTAGTAGGTAATTCACGTAATTTTAAAAAATACTTTGTGGCGTAAGCACTGCCATCAAGATAAATTAAGTAACGAATTGCTTTAATGTTTGTTATTTTGTGAGCTAACACTAACAAAGAAAGCACATTAATTGGTACACTGCATCCAGATCCTTCAATCGAACGTAAACAATAAACATTCACTTGTCCGTGTATCAGAACAAAAACAGTATGCGAATTACTTTCAAATTAGTTTCTTAACTACCCGCGTTAGTTTCTTGACTACCCGCATTAATTTCTTAAACTACCTGCGTTAGTTTTTATTTAGGCTATAACCCTTGACAAATAACAATTAATTGCTACACAAAGACAGCCTTATTGCTATTCGATTAAAAACGAAAAGTAATGCCTTAACTAGTGCATTAGAGGTTTAAAAAAAAAACTTTTCGTAGGTTTTATTTAAGGTGATATTTGAGGTAATTTCTTAAAATAAAGTTGTGAACAATTCACAGTATACAGTTTTACGATATGAAGTTTTATGAAATGTTACAGATTTACTTTGATCGAATAAAAGGTAAATCGAGGCATTTAGTTTTGAATTTTTACTTGGGAGAATTTATTAGGTCCTTATTTAGGCAGTTCATAATACAATGTCGCAGATAATTAGCGTGTTCAAATAAACAGCTGGCCTAAGATAAATGTTATGATTGGAATACGGGTCTAGATTTAGTTTGAGTACGTAACTTGATTGCTTTAAAATTATTTTAACTATCTCATCGACGTTTGGGTCCGTTCAATGTAAAGATATTAAGATTTAAGACTGTTGAAAATAATCTTAAGGTTAATAGCGCCTTTACAGTTTACATACTATCGTCAGATAATGTCTGTTTAATTGCATAGAGAAAAGAAAAACCCATCCAGGTTTTCTGAAGGTTTTTGAAGTGAAACTTCTTTATCGGGGTTGAAAAAAAATTTAGCGTGACATTTTTCCGTTACGCACCATTTTTTTTCTTATCCCTATCACGCGTGATTCGACATATTTCTGTAAAGTTGCATATAGTAAATTATTTTTTTTGAAAAAATAAGGTCATAAAGAAGTTTCATTTCGTGCGTAGTACACGCACATATTCACACCTCGATCTAGAAATAAATGCATTAAAACAACACGTGCGCTATATGGAACAGCAGCGTCTGGATACCGTCATAGAAGTTGCCAACATTCCGTCTCGTCCTAATGAAGACCTTAATGACTTATGTAACAAGTTAGCTGATAACCTAAATCTAACCAAAGAAGGAATCTCCAACGTGAAGCGCCTGGAAGGAAGAAACGGACAGGATGGATGTATTCAACTGGAGTTCAAACAGGAGGAATTATGTAATATGTGGGTACGTGCTTCCAGACGCAGAGAGGTACTTGTGGGACAGGTGGTATGTGATGAAGCAGTACCAGCAGCTAAAACCAAAGTGATAGTACGCAAAGCCCTAACTAAAGCGAATAAAACCCTGCTGTGGCAAGCTAAGCAAAAATTAACACCAAATTATAAATATGTGTGGTTCCAGAATGGGAATATATTAATCCGTAAATCAGAGAATAATAAACCTATTGTGATCAGAAGCGAAACAGACATTGAAAATCTCCTCAACCAGGCAGCACCAGCACATCATCGGCGGTAATAGATATAGTATTTTATGTAGGTCACCATAGTTCAGTCGAATATCCCAAGCAATAATTTAGAACTTTTTAATTGTAGTACATATAACTCATTTTGTAAAAATGTTCCATCGTTAGCGAAATCTCAATTTAAGTTAAATTTAGTCCATATAAATGTAAGATCACTAATTAAAAATTTTTGTTATGTTTTAGAATTAATAAACAGTTCATGTTCACCAATAGATATTCTCATATTAACTGAAGTAAACATTAAAGATAATATCGCAAATATGTTCAATGTAAATGGCTATATAATGCACAAAAAGTTACGTAAGAATAAAAAAGGTGCCGGTATTATAATATACATACGGAACGTTCACGTATTTACATTCAAACATCACACTTTAAATCACTGTGAATCAATCATAGGTCATTTAACGACTAATCACAAATACGTTGCAACAATTTGTGCAATATATAGGCCACCCAACGAAAGTAAATACTTGTTCGTAAGGGAGATAAAGGATCTTTTATCTAGTAAACCTTTTAAACACTTAGATATTTTTGTTTTAGGAGACATGAACATAGATATAAAAATAAAGGGTAACATTCAAGATTTTTACATAAATAGCATGGCCGAGTGCGGTCTAACAAGTGTTATAACCGATTATACAAGAATTGAAATAAGAAACCAAATAATAACGCGTAGCGTAATCGATCACATTTTTGTAAGGACGCAATTGTTAGACCTGTACTCGGGCGCGCTCGGCACTGCAATGGCTGATCACCGTATGATCGTATTGTCGTGCATTGGACAATCATTAGCACATGTACAGGGTGACGTTAAAGTCATTCGAAAAATAGATAACAATAAACTTAATAATTTGCTTGATCATGTTAGCTGGGATGATTTTACGAATACAGAGTGTCCATATAAATTATATGATAACTTAAAAAATACCATCCAAAATTGTTATAATCAATCACAATTTGAACAAATAATTTCAACATCAAGTAAAAGAAACAAAGATCCTTGGATTACTAGCACCATAAAAACTATGTGTGAAAAAAAAGATTTATCTTTTATTGACTGGAAAAATGACCCGACTAATAAAATACTTCGATTAAAATACAATAAATTACGTAATAAAACGCGTAAATTCATAGAAAAATCAAGAAATAATTACTATCATAATCAAATAATTAATCAAAACTACAACAATAGTCACGCTTTATGGCAAATTTTGAATTCATTAACAGGTCGCTGCAAAAATTCAATAGACAACTGTATCTTAAAAGCATTTCATAAAAATAACATAGACATTAAAACAATTGCTAATAATTTTGCACAAGAATTTTATTATAGTATTAAAAAAATCATTCCTAAATGCAATAAGCGTCTATTATGTGAAAATGATTATTATTATCCACAAAATAAATCAATGCTACTTAAAAAAGCTAACAGAGATAAAGTATGTAATATAATTAAAAAACTTAATATCAATAAAGCTCCCGGATTCGACAACATTCGATGTATTGACATAAAAAATATATGCACTAAAATCGTAGATATTATAGTTAAATTTATTAATGCATCTATTGTTAATGCTAAATATCCTTTAGAGTTAAAAACTGGAATAATCCGACCTATTCACAAAAAGGGTACGCGAAGTGAGTATGAAAATTATCGCCCGATTACCATTCTTCCGGTATTAGACAAAATCGTGGAAAAATTTATAGCCGAACAAATGCAGAATTTCTATGCCGAAAATAAAATTTTATCTGTCTCTCAATTTGGATTTCAACCGTGTAAGTCAACTTCACAACTTTTGTCAAAATTTACAGATGAAGTAAACTCATGTCTCGATAACAAAAAACATGTACTGCTATTATTTATCGATTATAGTAGGGCATTCGATACACTCAGGCATGACACTCTTATACACAAACTAGACAACTCCGGTATCCGTGGACCTCTTCTGGGATGGTTTAAAGATTATCTTGCTAATAGAAAATTTCGTGTTAAAGTAGGCGATGAAATGAGCAATGAAATGACCATCACCGAGGGTACAGCACAGGGCTCGGTGTTAGGACCTTTATTGTACTTGGCGTATGTAAATGATATGGAACATGTCATCAACCACTGTTCTATCTATCAATATGCTGATGACACCTGTCTAATAGCCTCAGACAAAAATATTAATACTGCAGCTCAACAGTTACAGGAAGATTTTACGCGTATCCTAATGTGGTCGCACGATGCGGGTCTTGTCATAAATGTTAAGAAAACAAAAATAGTACATGTACACTCGAGTCATTTGAAAAACTTTAATAATTTTAAAATCACGGCACACAATCACGTATGTCTTCACAAAGCTACATATTATAACCCGGACTGCTCGTGTGAATGTGTGGACCAAGTGCCTTATTATACTTACTTAGGACTGATTGTTGATAACAGATTTAATTGGAACCATCATATAGACCATCTGTGTGATAAACTTAGGGCCATACTCTCAAAATTATATATCATCAGAAATAAAGTACCATACAAAATTCTTCTCGGTATCTATAGATCATTGGCAGAATCAATAATACAATACGGTATCACAAGTTATGGACGTACATTTAATACTTACATTGATAGAATCATAAATTTACAACTAAGACTAATAAAAAAAATTGTACCTATTAATATTAAAAACAAGTTTAAAGATAAACCTCTCGAACTATTTAGCTATTGTAATGTACTGCCAATAAGACAAATGTTTCAAAAGATTTTTCTCATAGAACAATTTCATAACATAAACTTTCAAAATCCCATTTCGCATCAGTTTGCTACCAGACAAATAACTAATAAAAAATTAATTATTCCTAAAGTACACAATCTTTATGGGAAGCGTACGGCTAATTTCTTATTACCCACTATACTTAATTCTATGCCACAAAAAGTCAAGAAGGATGTTAATATTAAAAACTACAAAATAATATACAAAAGATATTTTCTCGAATTAATTAAAACAATAAAATAAACATAATAAACAACATTGTAATGAACACCCTGTATTTGTATGTCATGAATAGATAAGGAACCGGTTTATGTAGTCACTTCTTTTGTCTTCCTTGCGAATAACAAACCATCCCAGAAGAGGTCCACGGATACCGGAGTTGTCTAGTTTGTGTATAAGAGTGTCATGCCTGAGTGTATCGAATGCCCTACTATAATCGATAAATAATAGCAGTACATGTTTTTTGTTATCGAGACATGAGTTTACTTCATCTGTAAATTTTGACAAAAGTTGTGAAGTTGACTTACACGGTTGAAATCCAAATTGAGAGACAGATAAAATTTTATTTTCGGCATAGAAATTCTGCATTTGTTCGGCTATAAATTTTTCCACGATTTTGTCTAATACCGGAAGAATGGTAATCGGGCGATAATTTTCATACTCACTTCGCGTACCCTTTTTGTGAATAGGTCGGATTATTCCAGTTTTTAACTCTAAAGGATATTTAGCATTAACAATAGATGCATTAATAAATTTAACTATAATATCTACGATTTTAGTGCATATATTTTTTATGTCAATACATCGAATGTTGTCGAATCCGGGAGCTTTATTGATATTAAGTTTTTTAATTATATTACATACTTTATCTCTGTTAGCTTTTTTAAGTAGCATTGATTTATTTTGTGGATAATAATAATCATTTTCACATAATAGACGCTTATTGCATTTAGGAATGATTTTTTTAATACTATAATAAAATTCTTGTGCAAAATTATTAGCAATTGTTTTAATGTCTATGTTATTTTTATGAAATGCTTTTAAGATACAGTTGTCTATTGAATTTTTGCAGCGACCTGTTAATGAATTCAAAATTTGCCATAAAGCGTGACTATTGTTGTAGTTTTGATTAATTATTTGATTATGATAGTAATTATTTCTTGATTTTTCTATGAATTTACGCGTTTTATTACGTAATTTATTGTATTTTAATCGAAGTATTTTATTAGTCGGGTCATTTTTCCAGTCAATAAAAGATAAATCTTTTTTTTCACACATAGTTTTTATGGTGCTAGTAATCCAAGGATCTTTGTTTCTTTTACTTGATGTTGAAATTATTTGTTCAAATTGTGATTGATTATAACAATTTTGGATGGTATTTTTTAAGTTATCATATAATTTATATGGACACTCTGTATTCGTAAAATCATCCCAGCTAACATGATCAAGCAAATTATTAAGTTTATTGTTATCTATTTTTCGAATGACTTTAACGTCACCCTGTACATGTGCTAATGATTGTCCAATGCACGACAATACGATCATACGGTGATCAGCCATTGCAGTGCCGAGCGCGCCCGAGTACAGGTCTAACAATTGCGTCCTTACAAAAATGTGATCGATTACGCTACGCGTTATTATTTGGTTTCTTATTTCAATTCTTGTATAATCGGTTATAACACTTGTTAGACCGCACTCGGCCATGCTATTTATGTAAAAATCTTGAATGTTACCCTTTATTTTTATATCTATGTTCATGTCTCCTAAAACAAAAATATCTAAGTGTTTAAAAGGTTTACTAGATAAAAGATCCTTTATCTCCCTTACGAACAAGTATTTACTTTCGTTGGGTGGCCTATATATTGCACAAATTGTTGCAACGTATTTGTGATTAGTCGTTAAATGACCTATGATTGATTCACAGTGATTTAAAGTGTGATGTTTGAATGTAAATACGTGAACGTTCCGTATGTATATTATAATACCGCCACCTTTTTTATTCTTACGTAACTTTTTGTGCATTATATAGCCATTTACATTGAACATATTTGCGATATTATCTTTAATGTTTACTTCAGTTAATATGAGAATATCTATTGGTGAACATGAACTGTTTATTAATTCTAAAACATAACAAAAATTTTTAATTAGTGATCTTACATTTATATGGACTAAATTTAACTTAAATTGAGATTTCGCTAACGATGGAACATTTTTACAAAATTAGTTATATGTACTACAATTAAAAAGTTCTAAATTATTGCTTGGGATATTCGACTGAACTATGGTGACCTACATAAAATACTATATCTATTACCGCCGATGATGTGCTGGTGCTGCCTGGTTGAGGAGATTTTCAATGTCTGTTTCGCTTCTGATCACAATAGGTTTATTATTCTCTGATTTACGGATTAATATATTCCCATTCTGGAACCACACATATTTATAATTTGGTGTTAATTTTTGCTTAGCTTGCCACAGCAGGGTTTTATTCGCTTTAGTTAGGGCTTTGCGTACTATCACTTTGGTTTTAGCTGCTGGTACTGCTTCATCACATACCACCTGTCCCACAAGTACCTCTCTGCGTCTGGAAGCACGTACCCACATATTACATAATTCCTCCTGTTTGAACTCCAGTTGAATACATCCATCCTGTCCGTTTCTTCCTTCCAGGCGCTTCACGTTGGAGATTCCTTCTTTGGTTAGATTTAGGTTATCAGCTAACTTGTTACATAAGTCATTAAGGTCTTCATTAGGACGAGACGGAATGTTGGCAACTTCTATGACGGTATCCAGACGCTGCTGTTCCATATAGCGCACGTGTTGTTTTAATGCATTTATTTCTAGATCGAGGTGTGAATATGTGCGTGTACTACGCACGAAATGAAACTTCTTTATGACCTTATTTTTTCAAAAAAAATAATTTACTATATGCAACTTTACAGAAATATGTCGAATCACGCGTGATAGGGATAAGAAAAAAAATGGTGCGTAACGGAAAAATGTCACGCTAAATTTTTTTTCAACCCCGATAAAGAAGTTTCACTTCAAAAACCTTCAGAAAACCTGGATGGGTTTTTCTTTTCTCTATGCAATTAAACAGACATTATCTGACGATAGTATGTAAACTGTAAAGGCGCTATTAACCTTAAGATTATTTTCAACAGTCTTAAATCTTAATATCTTTACATTGAACGGACCCAAACGTCGATGAGATAGTTAAACCAACCAACTACAGTTTTGCTACCTTGCATACGTAAATTTAGTCGACATTTCATGGACATGCACAACTTCCACCTTGGAATTCTGGAATGAAGTAATGGATTATAAAGACGCAGCTGGTAATAACCCTTTTGCAGATTTATCACAGCTGGCAATATCATTATTATCACTACCACATTCCAACGCGGAAATAGAACGTGTTTTTAGCCAAATGAATGTCGTCAAAACTAAGCTTCGCAACCGTTTGTCGGTAAAAACTTTAAATGCCATTTTATACATAAGATTCGACCTAAAGAGGGCAGGAAAATGCTGCTACTCTTACACAGTTCCGGATAATGTACTGCGCTCTATAGGCACCAAGGAAATATATAGTCTTGGCAATGAGGCTTCCACGTCTACGTCAACATTATCGGCTGCGGATGAAGACCAAGATATTAATATTTTATTTGATAATAACACACTCGAATAAGAGATGTTATTATTTATGATGTCATTATTTACATATTATGTGTAAATAAATGTGTTGGATATATAAAATTTTAAGTAAAATGTCGTTTTATTTGACATTAAAAATTTTTAGCAAAATATTTAGCTTAATTATAAATCCTTTAGCAAAATTTTGGCAAAATTTTAACAGCCATTTAGCAAATTTTATGTTAGTCTTGCTGGCAACACTGGTCTCGGGCACAGAACAGTAAAAACCTCGGAGCAATTAAAACAAATAGAAGTGCTATAGTGTCATAATTATTAATATGAAAACCACTGTCGCCAAACCCACACATTTAAACCGATAGCTAAACACAAGTTTGATGCTAATTTTTGTTTTTAATCAGTGTTGCCAACGTAGGCGATTTTTCGCCATTTATGCTACTCCAGGGACAATTTTTTATACTACATATCGCTCATTTGCGACAAGAACGTGTTAACGAGCATATGTATCGTTATGGAATAATGACACAGTAGAATCCGGCGCATCGCGCTCTACTTTCTGCTAAAACGCGATATTTCTAGCTCCAAAAATGACCGAGTTATGAGGGAAAAGGTCGGCGACTATCGGTTTAGCGAAATCTCTTTAGGCTCTTGAATTTAATGCAAGAACGGTTCATGTCAGTTGTTGCTACTCCCTTGAGAAGGAAACTGCTGCCCGATTGCGGTAAAATCGTAACAGCTTATTGTGTCACGGTTTTGCTGAAAGGTAAGTACAGCTTTTTGTTTTTTTAGTGATTTATATTTTCAACTATAACGGGACATTTGCATGTGGGTCATTATTGTAGTAAAAATAGTATTCGCATGCTACGGTTTACATAGGAATGTCCCGTTGTTGCTGAAATGAACAATGTTTTTTGTTGGTTAATTTAATATGTTCCGTTACAGTTGATAATAAAAGTACAAAATGTTTTGTCTTTATGTTGGTTATCTCAAGTTAACACATTTTTCATGAAAAATAATACATTTTTACAACGAATACACTACAATGTTGCATTATAAATGATAAAAATGTTGTCTGATTACTTAATTTATTTTTCAGATGAAAGGTCTGAAGGTCTGATGAAGAAATGAAGGAAGATTGTAAATCTTGTCCCAGGAAATAATGAAAATTCACTTATGCTAGAAAAATTAAAAGATCATACTGATTCTCGAATTACTAATAAAGTTCTGAATATAATTTGATTCAAAAAAACGAGAACGTTTTAATATGTTATATTGAGCTGAATAGTCTAAGCATAATAATTAAAAAGTTACAGGAATTTTAAACTTTCAAATGCGTTTTCCCAACAATTGAGATTTTGACTTTGTCACGTTATAGAAGCAAATGAGCGATATTAGGTAAATAGGCATACAGCCGGTAATCAGGCCGAATACTCTGAACACAGATAATTATATAAAGTATAGGTAAATCGATGAATTTTGTGACTGCTTGAACCAAAAACGAATCACACTGGCGAATTTTTATATGGATAAATACAATTTGTACACTTAATTAAATGTTTATTTAGTTATCTCATTTCATTTCGTGTTCACAGTTTAGGCATGACTATCATCGTAATTCTTCTTCTTCTTCTTTTTTTTTCAAATGGCAACTCCTGATCCCAGATCATCGTAATTAGAATTCTTTTAATTCACGTCTACCCTCTTCAAGAGTATTTTTTTAAACACGATAATCTCATTTAATTGTTAAATCAAACAAAACTCTATTAATTAAATATGTCGCGCTTAAGTAATGAAGAATATTTTGAGGAGGAACCAAGTAAGTTGAGACAATATTTATTTTATCAAAATAGAAGCCTGTACTGCTATTAGTATTTTTTAACCTCTTATGGCTAATTTTGCTGGAGATAATGATGATGAACCGCTGCCCTACCTCAAATTCGACTAGCTACGGCCCTGTGATGAAGTCCACTTCTATGAGGGATATCATGTGCAAAAGATACTTGTAGTTTATGTTTGCTCATAAACTATTCTTTATATTATATAAACTAGCTACCCGCCCCGGCTTCGCACGGGTGCAATGGCGGCCGGCCGGTACCGCCGCAAACGCTACGTCCCGCAATTTTTAAAGTAAATGACAAAAGAAAGTTATTGTGGGTTATCCATAAGAGATAGACATAATATATACCATCACGGACTTTTCTGTAGACCTTTTCAATACTTAGTACATTATTTTGATAAAACTCGTAGGGTTTAGCCTGCGTTTGCAATGTAGGTAAGAGGAAAAAATGTAATTATTTACGGCATCACATTAGAAACCTCAAAAATAACAGTACTTCTCCACTATTTAATTTAATTATTATACATATACACCTTCCTCTTGAATCACTCTATCTATTAAAAAAACCGCATCAAAATCCGTTGCGTAGTTTCAAAGATTTAAGCGTACAAAGGGACATAGGGACAGAGAAAGCGACTTTGTTTTATACTATGTAGTGATTCCAATGCGATCGGAAAAATAAAGAAAAGGTATAATAACTAAATCATTGTTCATTTACTTTCAGGGTTATCTCCCTCATCAGAATCGCGAGAGCGACGCAGCAGTAATGACTCGAGTGAATCTTTACCAGAGCTAAATATTGAAGTGGTACCTAAAAGAAAAGATGACGATGACCCAGAAGAGTTTTATCAGGAGTTAGAGAAAAAAATGAAGGAAATTATATCGGCAGATCGAAGAGGGTGTGATGCCCCGAAATCTGATACTATTGACAAAGAATCAGTAGAATTAAATGCAGTAGAAAAACCCAGTAGTCCAGAGATATAATTATGATCTCCGAAGTTTATATATGTAATTATGATAATTTTACGGAATTTTAAAAGCATATAAGTAGTTTATTAAATGTTACTTCATTACATATACATAATTGTAAATAAATAGGTCACAATGGTTATTTTATTGGTATATAATTGTTTATTTAATTATTTAATAATTACCTGCTTATCCAGGAGGCTATTCGAGATAATAGCACGATGGATTATTAGTTGAATATCAACTTACCTAAACTTAATTAATTTTAAGTAATTTTATAAGTACCCTCGATAACAATACTTTTTGCAATATCACGCGACACTCCATCGTATCGCATTCAAAATTGGGAATCGGAGTGCGAGGATCTGTGGTTCATGACTGAGGTATTGTTAAATGGTAAGACAATTAAGTTAGCTATATAACGACTTATGCCCTTATGCACTATGTTCATAATCGCACAACACGACTTATATTATTGCCAGTTTTGGTTTTATAGAAATGATGTGACTTATTATGCTTGAAATTTGTGTTTTTGTGTACTTTATGACTCAATTGAGGCTTTTTAGTGGAAAAACTATGCACGTAGCTTGAAAAACGAATGAAATCAACGGGTTTTTTTATCGTTATTAGATAATAAAAACAAAACATCATTTAGGTATTTATGCATTTAACCCTAGAAGTCCAATCTACGTAAATTTGACGTATGAACTCTTCTATATTTACCATCGAATCGCTGCAAAATCCAGAACCAACTCATTAGCCGTCGAGACCTAGCAGTACATAGTTGGCTCATCCATGTAAATTCCGCCATTTGGTTGTAAAGAGGATGTTGTGCGTCATTTTGACGTATAATTGGGCTTTTCGTAACTTTTAAAATTGTTTCAAATTTTTATTTTGTGATTTATTTGAATGATTTTTTTCCAAGTCACGTTTCACATGATATCTATAGTATTATACTATAGATTGAGTATAAAATGGGATCCAGACAACTTTTATACTAGGACGAAAAACCTTCAATTTTAGTAAATGACGATTATTGTCCTCCGCTGGATTTGGACTTCAAGCAAAGGGATTGGGTGGCTGAAGATGTTGTCCGGAGTAAAACCGAATATGTTATGGGGTTTTGTTACCCATGTATAATGAAAGCCGTAGATTGTAAAATAAACCTTTAATCGATCTTTCAATAATACAGTACTATGTTGTTAATGCTATACAATGTTTCACCAGTCACCACAATGAGTCTAGTCTGTACAGGTTAGCAGGAGACAATCATTGAGTATTGGTATTAAATACGTATCAACTGCGTATTGCGTTTTGCGTATTAACTATTGTCCTAGTGAATCATTTTCACTATCGTCGAATCAATTTAAAATTCGATCAAGTGCGTTCCGTTTCGGAACGCCACACATAATAAAATATAGATAATAAAAGTGGCAACGCCACAATGTCATGGTGGTATACATTGAGGATACAAGCACTATAAAGAGATAAGAGAAGCCCGAAAACCATATTCCTGTATGTTCAGTTAATACAGGAAAAGTTATAGGTGGTCAGTGGCGATATTTTACGGCATGATATAGAATTTTAACAATTTCTATATCATATAATATCAAAATAATGTAGATAAATGCTAATGCTTCCTTCTAGGGAAGCGCGCTCCATCATAGGCCACATCTCAGCTTACCATTAGGCGAGATCGTGGTCAAGCGCTTCCCTATCACACAATAAAAAATAAAAAAAATAAATAAATAAAATACAATGAGCCGCAAAGATTTTATGAAAAAATTAAGCACAGATTTGAAGGTGCCTTGGATGCAAATACGACTTGTGGCACGCACTTTGAAGAGACTCTACGTGACAATAGCCCAATTTTTTCAAAATATGTGGTACCAGAGTATCCATAAAATGTTTACGAAAATGCAGGACCAAAGAAGTATCGATATTGCGGATTTTTTTCCCATAAAAAGGCAAATTACCAAAGCACAGTGGCTAAAACGCTCATAAATTGTCAAGACTGGTTATAAATACTTTTTTTTTATGCGACTATTATAGACTATAGTATTATTGTCTTGATTATTGTAGTTAGATAATTTTTTTGAAAAAAGATTAAAAACGAGTTATTTTTTAAAAACTTACCCAATTATAAGAAGAAAATATAAGTTTAACATTTTTTGTTGGCTTTTTTTAGATGATTCAATTATCGTTCTGTATTTATATAAACAAAGAGTATAATATCATTAAATGCACTTAATGTGTTAACTGTATTTTTAATATCTATTGCAAAAAATAGTTAATTTCCATAGAAATATATTAGTATCCCAAGTTAACTGATAAATACCTTTTGCACGCCTCATAAGCGAAGCGTTGAGGTGGGTACTACTGTCACTTCGCGCAAAACATCTGATTTTTCAAACTTAAAATGTCTTTATGTATCATACATTGCACTTGTAAGATAATACATACACACACATATTAAGAAAAAACACTATTTTTAACGTTCATGATATTTTTGATGTCATTTTTGTTATTTAAACTAGTTAAAAAACAGTTTAAAAAAGTTCTGTCTTGGACGTCCGTGTGTCTGTATGTGCGGATCCTTTTTCTTGTTAACACGATAGCGACCGAAATACTTTACTAATCGAGTCTTTTTTTTTCTCTTACGCTTGAGTATGCTCAGGAATAGAACCCTTTCATTTTTCAGGGTCTGATTCGATGTGGTTTAATTGTTATTAAATAAACAAAAATAATAATTAATAAATATTTATTAAAAAAAAATTATGAGGCGTGCACTTTTGGATTTTCCAAATTATTTTTAAAAATATAAAGATTTGTTGTTGCAGATTTATTGAAAAAAACGATTTAAAAATAATAAGGAATAGTGTGTGTTGTTTCCGTGCAGTATTCAATTAATAGACCAATAGCAACACGGCATTAATGCCAAACTGTCTCATGTCGTCACTTGAACCAATGACACTAAAAGAGTTGTTCCTTTATGCTCATGAAACTGTATATAATATTATGTAGTATTTAATAAACTAAATATACGTGTTTGTGAAAAAGTAAATTCTAGCCTATGTTCAAATAAAAATAGTAGGTAGCGTTTATTTCCCTCTGAGTAAGTAGTGTGTATTGTGTATCAAAAGTAACATTCAATTATGTATTGTGTTAATTTTATTTATTACGGATTCAACATCAAACAACTCTACGGTAAGTATCAAGGTGCGTATTAACTATAGAGCTATTATTTATTACCTTACCTAATACCTATAGGTATGTTATAGCTAATTGCTGCTGGGCGCTGGCTGCGATTTCGTCCATGTATCTACTGAAAGGTTTCATGACATAATATGAGCACAGGGGAATAAAATAAAAATACCAGTATGTACATCCAAAAATATTTATTTCAATTATTACAAATTATCCTTAATCTAATTTTGAAAATCTAACACTGAATTAGATTCCTTACAATAATATTATTCAAATTAATAACAAAATAACGTATTTTACGGCTAAATTAATATTGAACTAATTATGTAGTTAAAACACGAAAGCGCATTACCTTGTTATACCAGCTGCATTAACCAAAAATTTTATATGATACAATATTTTCAACTGATATCGAAATGTACGAAAATAGTAATAATGTAATTGAACTGAGAACATAATATTTTAATATTCAGACAAAGCTGTATTGTTTCGATATACGTAGTTTTTATTGTAAACTGCACATAATATTTTCATAGAAAAATACTGTAAAACAACAGATGATGAAATTTTCAAATAATTTGGAAAATCCAAAAGTGCACGCCTCATAATTTTTTTTTAATAAATATTTATTAATTATTATTTTTGTTTATTTAATAACAATTAAACCACATCGAATCAGACCCTGAAAAATGAAAGGGTTCTATTCCTGAGCATACTCAAGCGTAAGAGAAAAAAAAAGACTCGATTAGTAAAGTATTTCGGTCGCTATCGTGTTAACAAGAAAAAGGATCCGCACATACAGACACACGGACGTCCAAGACAGAACTTTTTTAAACTGTTTTTTAACTAGTTTAAATAACAAAAATGACATCAAAAATATCATGAACGTTAAAAATAGTATTTTTTCTTAATATGTGTGTGTATGTATTATCTTACAAGTGCAATGTATGATACATAAAGACATTTTAAGTTTGAAAAATCAGATGTTTTTCGCGAAGTGACAGTAGTACCCACCTCAACGCTTCGCTTATGAGGCGTGCAAAAGAAAAAAAAATACAAATTTGCCGCGCAATTGACATTCATTGACAGTTCTAAAAGTTTGTACCTATAGGTAATATTAATAGAAATAATTATCGAGATTTAAATGGCTCTACACGAGATTTATTTTGTTTTTTTTTATTACTATACTTCATAAAGACACAATTAACTCGTACCTACTCGTAATACGATACCTTGGAGTTGGAGCGAAAATATTGTTTGTAATAATTTGGCTTGGTAACTAATTATTGAAATGAAAATAATAATTAGAAAAATGCATTGTGAAACCGTTTTAAGCAAAAAACGTTTCGATAAACGAATTATGTTTTTGAATGAAATACAAATTATTGCATGCTTTTAAAATACAAGACTTAACTATCTACTAATGAAAGTTTTCATGCATTTTGTTCGAAACACGGTAGGTCAGCCGTGTTTTGTTACTTTAAAAGTGACATTCGAAAATGAAACAACGATTTACGGAAAAGCACAGATAGAAACGCGTTTAATCGAGATTGGGTATCTAATATTAAGATAATTGGAATACTTAATGAAAATAGGAATTGTAGAGTCAGTAATAATTCAGATTAGTTTATTGATATCATATTAGATACTTACTTAGGTCGAGTGAACGCATTTTTACAATTCGTTCTATACAAAGTATGTTTTTAACTAAATTTTCGAATTTCATCGTGTATTTTACAATAATTTTGAATGATTTGAATGCGAAATGTACTAATGTATGATCAAACGAACTTCAGAGTGAAGTTTGATCATTATTATATGAATCGTTTCATTCGAAGATATTATTTACTATGTAGTTCCCTTTTTCAATGCTAGCAACTACGCACGCCTTTAGATTTTATTTTTTTTTTAATTGTGGGTATTACGACCTGACAAGTATTTGCTCGCTTTGTACGATATTCGTTATTTTTAGAGTCTGTAATCTTACAAAACTTTGGGTTAGGGTGTGGTGGGTGTTAATATCTTCGAATGAAGCGATTCATATAATAATGATCGAACTTCACTCTGAAGTTCGTTTGATCATATATTATATTTCATCGCTTCATTCTTCAGATATTATTTACTATGTAGATGTTAAGAGATAAAAGTTTTGTAAGAATCATTTTGGGTGCAAGTTTAGAATAAAACATATATAGATATTATTAGTTTTATTTTGTATATTAACAAAAATATAATCAAACATTATTCTTGCAAAATTGATTCTGCAAATTCGTTTTCATTAACTACATTAAGTTTATAGAACCTTGCAAAGGTTTCGGAATGTTTAGTCCAGCCAGCAGTTTTACGTATATTATCAACGCATACACCACTAGCACAAGCAGTAGATGTTGAAGCGTGTCTTGTGCTATGTGAACTAAATATTGAAATGTTGACACCACTTTCCGATAAAACGTTTTTGATCCAACGACTGATTGTTTGAGTTGTGGCGGGTTTATTAGGTTTTTTAAAAGTTAGTATTAATCTATTGTCCTCCTCATTCCTCAAATGTTTTGTGACATTGATATAATCAGAAAGTGCAGTAGCGGGACAAATACTTATATTTTCTTTAAAGTATGGAAGTATAAGAAGGGGTTGATCTCTACCCGGAGCCGAAGTTTTTATCAAGTCTGTTATGAAAATCTTAGCTCCACTGTCTGAGAAATAAATATTATTAAGATTGATAAGGGATAAAGTTTGGAACCGCTGTGCTGTACACAGCGCAAGTAAAATTACTAATTTTTTAGTCAACTGCTCCAAATTAATGTTTATATTAGGAAACCAGCTTGAGATATGGTTCAAAACTAATTGTGGGTCCCAAGAATAATTGTATTTAGGATTACTGGGTTTCAATTTGAATGCTCCCTTTAGGAGTCGTTTTATGCATTCATCCGACCCGATATTATTTCCTAAGATTAAAGACAAGGCAGACCTGTGCGAGTTTAAAGTACCATATGAAGCCCCTTTGTTAAACTCATTTGTTAAAAACGATATAACTGTCGCTACTGTACTTTCAAAATTGGAAATATTTCTATCTAGACAAAATTGCCACCATAGTTTATAAGTTACGTTATATTGATTCTTAGTGTTACTGGAAAGCGATGCCAACATTAGTTCGACAGCTTCCGATGGGATGTTTCTCCGTAAGAAGGCTTCGCGGAGAGCCTCGCTGCAGCCAGCGTAAGGTGTGAGTGCAGTGGGCGCGACAGGTGACTGAAATGAGAATGCGTTAGATTCGTATCTGCTTTAAACTTGGAACCCCTACCCTTTACGAGAAAGCTCTGCCAAATGACTTCTCATTTCTTTGCTTTTAGGGGGGGGGGGGGGGCAATAAATGAAATGTACAGACTATACGGCTTTTAAAATATAAGTCTGGTAAGCGAACTAAACTTTGCTGGTTTAGTTCTTGCTATATCGCTATCCGTGCCTGCTTCTCGTGTTTACGGGTGAATTAAGTTTATCAATAGTCATAAATGCAATGCTATACAGAGGATATACTGCATTTAAAACATGACAAAGTCTGGTAAGCGAACTAAACTTTGCTAGTTTAGTTCTTGCTATATCGCTGTCCGTGGCTGCCTCGCGTGTTTACGGATGAATAAAGTAATGTCCTGTCTTCGCATCCACAGCTAACTGTCCTATACTGTCATAATCTTAACACAGATTCATTCGACATAGCTCCCCACGAGCTCAGTTCTTCATTTTTGCACTCGCACAACTGTGGACAACACAAGAGCAATGCCTCCATTGGTAGCAGTTACAATCAAGGGCTAGCAAGGCAGGCTAGCCATATTACGGATGTTGGAACAACCGACTATATTTAGGGCAATTTTCTTTGTACAGTGTAACGTTTAGACTGTCGTAGCATTCCTACGGAACAAAGATGGGATCAGATCTGCATCCTTAATTAAGTTAATCGAAAGGAGATACTTTCAGACGACGATAGTATTCAAAATCCACCATATTCCTGAACATAATAATGCATAGTTAAGCTTAAAATCTCTCTTGCCATTATCCTGCAGCAGAATTCCTTGGCGATAATTTGTTCTCGTTAGAACGAGCGAGGTTGTTACGATAATATGAGAAATCCTGTCAGTTAGAGACCTGAACGACGCGATAGAGTACCGCTATTTCAGTAGTAGTAGCACCTAGAAGGGTGAAGGTATTCTGGAAAGCGGAACTGAAGGCCCGGTCAGCAGCACCAGCCACCTAATAGACAGTGTTCAGTGCTGCACCACTATAATCTGCAAAATGACTCTGACGGTATGAAAATGTACCGTACACGAACGTACATTTTCAAAATATCAAATGATAAAGTTGGAATAAAAATCCTATTTGCCTCCGTCTACCCAAAAGACATACGGAGTAGCTAGTAGTAGTTGGTTGAATTAGAATCCCTTATTCACTGGAGGCACAGAATATATGGACGCCAATGTGAATTTGAATACATAAGTAATTACTTATTTCTTTATTTGAAAGAGTAAGGTGTGCAGATAGTATACCTACCAATAAATCACACAAATTTTTATATTATATAATATATTAACAATCCCAGATGAAAAGTTAATCAAATAAGAACCAAAAAGTAAATTAGATTTAGATACATTTATTTCAAAGGATTTACAATTCACTTCTAACGTTTTAGAATAATATTATAAACTTGTACACCTTGACAAAAAGTAAAAAATAAGCCCAACAACACACACGCATTCCTCCGAATGCAAACTCTGGCTTTTCACTAAGCCCCACAACAAACCTCATGTTTGTTCCACACGCATTCCTCCGAATGCCGAGTCCCACGGACTCCCATATTCCAATGGTCTCTACAAGACCCAACCTCCGCCAGCGTCACCCGCGCACCGCGTATCCACGGTTTACTATAAGCAGCTATCTGTACTCCTAATAGCAGACGCCGGTTTCAAACGGACTACGGTAATACCGCGTATCCACGGTTCACTATAAGCAGCCATAGCTCCTAATAGCAGACACCGATTTCAACGGACTACGGCTACGAAATGACTACTGGCACTCTCTGACCAAACGAACTAAGATTCATCGCTACCACTCAACTCAAACTCAAATTTCAAACACTAACCAACTTCAAGTGGTACTTGGCCCTCAGGCATCCTCAATATATTAACAAGGTGAAGTTACCCGAACATAGTATAAACAAAATCTGTCTTTTCAAAGTGATTATTGGTGTTTACAGGATTCAATAGCTCAACAGTAAAAAAAAGTGAAACCTGAACTGAACTATTACTCATCCAACAGAATCAATATTCTTAATCGTTTTTCATTTTAATAAACTCAAGTTATCTCCTATACAGCCATACCGACAATCATGCGTCCTCGTACGCCATTTCTCACACTACATTACTACGGTAATTCATCTCGGGATACCAAAATAGCTACTATCCTGCCTCGGCCCACACTGACCTTACAGGGTTACCATACTGCCCCAGTCCTCCTGACCGGTCAGAACACATCTACTATCCTGGACTTCATGCCAGATTGAACACCACAATCCTTCGACGAACTACATTACCATCACAATATTATTTCACGCAACACACATTTACTTCACAACGTACGAGACAACACAACCATCAGTATGCTACAACTATACTCCACTACAACTCTACTGAATTATACCTCCCAAGTCTATCATAGTGATAGCCTGTGCAGCTTGCTCAAATTTTAACAGCAGTTTTATTTTGTTGTTATGATCATTGACAAACAAATGTGACAACAGCACAAAAATAACATCTTAAAAAGTTTAAAACGAATAATTCGTAACTGAACCGCAGAAAACACTCAAAGTGGTGAAAGCTTATTCTCAACTGAATATTTACCAACTTGAATTTAAAGTAATCATGTGATAACATATCTGCCTACAAAAAAATCGCGAGAAACCCTTCAAATTTTTTTTTTATCGGCAAATTTGAAAACTCAACTTAAAACAATTATTAAGTGTAGGCTTAAACTCATCTGTGAATCTAATATCGAACGGCAATAGGGCTGAGCTAAATTTTAGTTTCAACGTAATAAGAATGAACTGCTCAACAACTACTGTACAACTACCTAATTGATGTATTCAGTTGATGTCAAACTGCAGCTAGTCACAAAAACTATTATCAAGAAATTACATTAAATGCACACAATGTAAATCGATTAGGTACTATCGAATACTCCACGTTTAGGACTTATTTGAAGCTAAAAACCAAAAAAAATGTGTGCGTGTGCTACGCGTACGTGTACACACGTAAGAAATGAAACTTCTTTTTGACCTTATTTTTTCAAAAAATAATTTACAATATGCAACTTTACAGAAATATATCAAATCACGCGTGATAGGGATAAGAAAAAAAATGTATGCGTGTACTAGAGTACACACGTAAGAAGTGAAACTTCTTTATGACCTTAAAAATGTCACGAGTATGGCGTAACGCAAAAATGTCACGCGTACGGCGTAACGCAAAAATGTCACGCTTACGGCGTAACGCAAAAATGTTACACTAAATTTTTGTCCAACCCCGATAAAGAAGTTTCACTTCAAAAACTTTCAGAAAACCTGGATGGGTTTTTCTTTTCTCTATTCAATTAAACAGACATTATCTGACGACAGTATGTAAACTGTAAAGGCGCTATTAACCTTAAGATTATTTCCAGTTTTTTTTTTTTAAAGTCTTAATATCTTAACATTTAACGTACCCTAACGTTGATGGGATAGTTCTTAATTTTAAAGCAATCTAATGTACTAAAACCAAATGTAGATTCCAAAGATTTATCTTACGCTAGATGTTTATTTGAACACACGCTAATTATCTGTGACATTGTATTATGAACTGCCTAAATAAGGACCCAATAAATTCTCTGTAAAAATTCAAAACTAAATGCCTCGATTTACCTTTTATTCGATAAAACTAAATCTGCAACATTTCATAAAACTTCATATCGTAAAACTGTATACTGTGAATTGTTCACAACTTTATTTTAAGAAATTACCTCAAATATCACCTTAAATAAAACCTACGAAAAGTTTTTTTTTAAACCTCAAATGCACTAGTTAAGGCATTACTTTTCGTTTTTAATCGAATAGCAATAAGGCTGTCTTTGTGTAGCAATTAATTGCTATTTGTCAAGCGGTTCATTTTTGTTATTTAAACTAGTTAAAAAACAGTTTAAAAAAGTTCTGTCTTGGACGTCCGTGTGTCTGTATGTGCGGATCCTTTTTCTTGTTAGCACGATAGCGACCGAAATACTTTACTAATCGAGTCTTTTTTTTTCTCTTACGCTTGAGTATGCTCAGGAATAGAACCCTTTCATTTTTCAGGGTCTGATTCGATGTGGTTTAATTGTTATTAAATAAACAAAAATAATAATTAATAAATATTTATTAAAAAAAAATTATGAGGCGTGCACTTTTGGATTTTCCAAATTATTTGAAAATTTCATCATCTGTTGTTTTACAGTATTTTTCTATGAAAATATTATGTGCAGTTTACAATAAAAACTACGTATATCGAAACAATACAGCTTTGTCTGAATATTAAAATATTATGTTCTCAGTTCAATTACATTATTACTATTTTCGTACATTTCGATATCAGTTGAAAATATTGTATCATATAAAATTTTTGGTATAACAAGGTAATGCGCTTTCGTGTTTTAACTACATAATTAGTTCAATATTAATTTAGCCGTAAAATACGTTATTTTGTTATTAATTTGAATAATATTATTGTAAGGAATCTAATTCAGTGTTAGATTTTCAAAATTAGATTAAGGATAATTTGTAATAATTGAAATAAATATTTTTGGATGTACATACTGGTATTTTTATTTTATTCCCCTGTGCTCATATTATGTCATGAAACCTTTCAGTAGATACATTATGTTCTCAGTTCAATTACATTATTACTATTTTCGTACATTTCGATATCAGTTGAAAATATTGTATCATATAAAATTTTTGGTATAACAAGGTAATGCGCTTTCGTGTTTTAACTAGATAATTAGTTCAATATTAATTTAGCCGTAAAATACGTTATTTTGTTATTAATTTGAATAATATTATTGTAAGGAATCTAATTCAGTGTTAGATTTTCAAAATTAGATTAAGGATAATTTGTAATAATTGAAATAAATATTTTTGGATGTACATACTGGTATTTTTATTTTATTCCCCTGTGCTCATATTATGTTATGAAACCTTTCAGTAGATACATGGACGAAATCGCAGCCAGCGCCCAGCAGCAATTAGCTATAACATACCTATAGGTATTAGGTAAGGTAATAAATAATAGCTCTATAGTTAATACGCACCTTGATACTTACCGTAGAGTTGTTTGATGTTGAATCCGTAATAAATAAAATTAACACAATTAACTTTTAACAATTAACTTTAAATAAAATTAACAAAATTAACTTTTGATACACAATACACACTACTTACTCAGAGGGAAATAAACGCTACCTACTATTTTTATTTGAACATAGGCTAGAATTTACTTTTTCACAAACACGTATATTTTTAAAAGCATAATATTATAGTTTATTAAATACTACATAATATTATATACAGTTTCATGAGCATAAAGGAACAACTCTTTTAGTGTCATTGGTTCAAGTGACGACATGAGACAGTTTGGCATTAATGCCGTGTTGCTATTGGTCTATTAATTGAATACTGCACGGAAACAACACACACTATTCCTTATTATTTTTAAATCGTTTTTTTTCAATAAATCTGCAACAACAAATCTTTATATTTTTAAAAAAAGGTATTTATCAGTTAACTTGGGATACTAATATATTTCTATGGAAATTAACTATTTTTTGCAATAGATATTAAAAATACAGTTAACACATAAAGTGCATTTAATGATATTATACTCTTTGTTTATATAAATACAGAACGATAATTGAATCATCTAAAAAAAGCCAACAAAAAATGTTAAACTTATATTTTCTTCTTATAATTGGGTAAGTTTTTAAAAAATAACTCGTTTTTAATCTTTTTTCAAAAAAATTATCTAACTACAATAATCAAGACAATAATACTATAGTCTATAATAGTCGCATAAAAAAAAAGTATTTATAACCAGTCTTGACAATTTATGAGCGTTTTAGCCACTGTGCTTTGGTAATTTGCCTTTTTTATGGGAAAAAAATCCGCAATATCGATACTTCTTTGGTCCTGCATTTTCGTAAACATTTTATGGATACTCTGGTACCACATATTTTGAAAAAATTGGGCTATTGTCACGTAGAGTCTCTTCAAAGTGCGTGCCACAAGTCGTATTTGCATCCAAGGCACCTTCAAATCTGTGCTTAATTTTTTCATAAAATCTTTGCGGCTCATTGTATTTTATTTATTTATTTTTTTTATTTTTTATTGTGTGATAGGGAAGCGCTTGACCACGATCTCGCCTAATGGTAAGCTGAGATGTGGCCTATGATGGAGCGCGCTTCCCTAGAAGGAAGCATTAGCATTTATCTACATTATTTTGATATTATATGATATAGAAATTGTTAAAATTCTATATCATGCCGTAAAATATCGCCACTGACCACCTATAACTTTTCCTGTATTAACTGAACATACAGGAATATGGTTTTCGGGCTTCTCTTATCTCTTTATAGTGCTTGTATCCTCAATGTATACCACCATGACATTGTGGCGTTGCCACTTTTATTATCTATATTTTATTATCTGTGGCGTTCCGAAACGGAACGCACTTGATCGAATTTTAAATTGATTCGACGATAGTGAAAATGATTCACTAGGACAATACTCAATGATTGTCTCCTGCTAACCTGTACAGACTAGACTCATTGTGGTGACTGGTGAAACATTGTATAGCATTAACAACATAGTACTGTATTATTGAAAGATCGATTAAAGGTTTATTTTACAATCTACGACTTTCATTATACATGGGTAACAAAACCCCATAACATATTCGGTTTTACTCCGGACAACATCTTCAGCCACCCACTCCCTTTGCTTGAAGTCCAAATCCAGCGGAGGACAATAATCGTCATTTACTAAAATTGAAGGTTTTTCGTCCTAGTATTAAAGTTGTCTGGATCCCATTTTATACTCAATCTATAGTATAATACTATAGATATCATGTGAAACGTGACTTGGAAAAAAATCATTCAAATAAATCACAAAATAAAAATTTGAAACAATTTTAAAAGTTACGAAAAGCCCAATTATACGTCAAAATGACGCACAACATCCTCTTTACAACCAAATGGCGGAATTTACATGGATGAGCCAACTATGTACTGCTAGGTCTCGACGGCTAATGAGTTGATTCTGGATTTTGCAGCGATTCGATGGTAAATATAGAAGAGTTCATACGTCAAATTTACGTAGATTGGACTTCTAGGGTTAAATGCATAAATACCTAAATGATGTTTTGTTTTTATTATCTAATAACGATAAAAAAAACCCGTTGATTTCATTCGTTTTTCAAGCTACGTGCATAGTTTTTCCACTAAAAAGCCTCAATTGAGTCATAAAGTACACAAATTTCAAGCATAATAAGTCACATCATTTCTATAAAACCAAAACTGGCAATAATATAAGTCGTGTTGTGCGATTATGAACATAGTGCATAAGGGCATAAGTCGTTATATTGCAAAGAGTAAAAAAAAAATTATGTGAATACATTGAGTTATTCCATGAAGTACTCGTTCATAAGGCCACAACTACAAAAAAACACGAAAAAAGTATATTTCTGGGGTTGTTACAACATGTGTTCATATGTAAAAATATAGTCTAACATCATAATTCGCACGCTGAGAACGAAAGTGACCTAATACGAAATTCGTGTTTTTTGGGAATCATCAAAAAAGTGTTCGTAATTTACAGAACTATTTACAAATCATGTCATAATTTGTTCGAATGCAAAGTTATATAAGATATTAAAGTCTGATATCATTTTAGAGGATATTATCCACCCATACAATCCATAAAAAATAAATTAAATTAAATTTAAATATTTTTTATCTTTTTTTAAAAATTACCATTAGATATTGCGTCACTTTAGTACTGAAAACTTGTAACTCATCTTTGACTAGTTTGGGAATGAGTCACTTTAGTATTTTTGTTCTATGCATGCATTTGGACGTAACCTGAATTATGTCAACTTAGTATTAAAATATTAATGGGAAGTAGTCTAATGAAACCAAATGTTAACTAAGAAATTATATTTATTGTTTGTTTCAAGACTCATTTTTACTATTTACTTAATACCTATGGGCAATCAACTCTAATATTGGTATTATTAATCAACAAAAAATTATACTTCAGTATAATTAATTAAAAAAAGTAATACAAAAGTGCAGTTTTAGTTAGGAACTAGCGGTCCGCCCCGGCTCCGCCCGTGGTACATATTTCACAATAAAAGGTAGTCTATGTTCTTTCTCAATGTCTAAAGATTATCTGTGCCAAATTTCATCAAAATCGGTTCAGTAGTTTATGCGTGAAAACCATACATACATACAAACCTTTCCTCTTTATAATATTAGGGGAGACCGGGTACAAAAGTAACGGTGGGTCGAAAGTAACAAATGCTCTCTAGATTTATCCAATGGGCGAACACCGCTTAGCCTCTGTCAGGCGATAGCCGAGAACGTCCCCCTTAATTGTATTCATTCGCCGCGTGCGCAACGCGCTGTTAGGCTGTGTGACAGGACGCTACGTGTTTTCACGAATCAAAAGTAAGATTTTCGACATTTTTTTATTAAACGTTTACGTAGTCTTAAAAGGATGATAGAAATCTGAATGTTTGCATATCAATTCTTGATTAGAGTAATTGTACATTGCTCATAATCATATTTATGTAGCACGTTCCGTTTTAAAGTTTTGTTGCACGTCTTGGCAAAAATATAGACGGGTACAAAAGTAACATAGCCCTATGGGTACAAAAGTAACATGATATTTTTGTCCCATTATGATTATGTATATTTTTATGTACATCTTTACTTCAACAGAATGCCGCGACAACGCATTAGAACTACTGATCGAGGAATTACCGACACGGCCTCTAATTGTTGCACCATTTTGAAAGATGGTGCAACAATTAGAGGCCTTGCAAAAATATAATAATATTTGCCATGTAACATTATATAGATTTATAAAAAAAATAAAAGCCGGTAATACTAGTGCAGCTACCTTGCGTCGATCGAGATTTACTAATACAAGTAAAGTAATCTACGCGACTATTTAATCGAGTGCTCTGCAGTTTTTTTTCAGTTATCTCCATCGACTAGCATAATGTGAATAATTTTTTTGATAACCTTGCTGAGGTATTGGGAAAGGTACCAATTTGAGTCAAAAGATATTTGGAATATGGACGAGACAGGGGTGACCACTGTCCAAAAACCTAGCAAAATTGTAGATTAAAAAGGGGTTAAACAAGTAGGTGCCATAACCTTAGCAGAGCCTGGAAAATTACTAACTGTTGCTGTTGCCATTAATGCTCTAGGAGAACACATTCCGCTTTTTTCGTATTGCCGAGGGTCTTGTTGGTTGTTCTGGAGCTGGGAATGCTAGTGGATGGATGCAGGATGCAGAATTTTTAATTATAAAAAGAATGATTCCCTTAATTAATCTCATTACTTGAACTTCGAATATTTTTTATTATATTTGTAAGTATTATATTTAAAATACAAAAGTTGATATGTGTTATTAATACAAAGTCTTTAAACAAATAATTTGTTGATTTACCATCATAATATTGTATTAATTACCAACCCCTTTGTCTTGTTACTTTCGACCCACGACGTGTTACTTTCGACCTGCTTACGGGGTCGAAAGTAACAACTTACGATTTTTTTTTTAATTTAATTTATTAATATAAAACACTAAATAATATAATAAATTGAGTTGCTAGTGTAAAGAATATAAACTAAATTTATACATGGTTATATTAATTTAGTGATAACAGTTACACCCAGTCAGAAATCAAGGTACAAGTACAAAGTGTTACTTTTGTACCCGGTCTCCCCTACTAGCTTACCGCCCGCGGCTTCGCCTACTTTGTTTCAAACCTAATAAATTATACACTAAAACCTTCCTATTTAATCACTCTATGAATTAAAAAAAACCGCATCAAAATCCGTTCCGTAGTTTTAAAGATTTAAGCATACAAAGGGACATAGGAACAGAAAAAGCGACTTTGTTTTATACTATGTAGTGTAGATTTATTTCGCACCTCATATAGTGAAAGTTTATCTAAAAATTTTGGCTCAGAGCAGATAGATAAATAGCGAACAAAACGCAAGTAAGATCCTGGGAAGTACTAAGTAAAATTCTACTAACAGCTGCGAGTGAAAATCTAGGTAATGAGATACGATGCAGAAACAAGTGGCCGAATGCCAAAAGGTTACTAACGAAAAGAATGAAGCATACCTATCGTTACAGCAGACTTACACTTGCAGACGAGAGAGAGCATAAAGCGCGACGAAGGAAAAAAAATAACTACACAAGAGAAAGAAGAAGAAATGTGTTGATGTCAACTAACTTGAAGAGATTGCTAAAAGTTTCTCAACGAAGGACTCGAGAAACTTTTACAGCCAAACTAATAGAGGTAGGAAAGATTTCAAACCTAGAACCTCAGCTTGTAAAAGTAAAGATAGTGAGCTACTAAATAGTAAGAACGATATTATTAAAAGATGGAATTAGTACTTCCAAGAACTGCTAAATAGCACAGAAACTGCTGAAACACCTTCTGCCATACAAAATTATACTAACATCCCAGATATCTCACTGCCTACAAATAGACGAAGTTAGATTGGCCATTAGGAAACTCAAAAATCATAAGCCACCAGGAACTGATTACATCTCTGTGGAATTGCTTAAATATGCTGAAACTAGCTTTAAGGAGAAATTTTATGAGCTGATAGTCCAGGTGTAGTAGTCTGAAACGACGCCCTGTTAACTTTTCTTTATTCTTTCTAAAAGCACATTGCCTTACACATTGCATAGGTACATGAACCACAGACTAAGTACAGGGTTGCCACAACAATGACATAAGAAAAATAATTATAGTTAAGTTTTTCTAATATAATCTAATACGCCCGATGAGTGGAACATCGCAGTAACATAGGGTATATATTACAGCGGTGTGTACAGCACAAGAAAGGTGACATATTTGATTGCCAGAATTATCACGGTATATCTCTTTTAAACACGGCATATAAAATCTTCGCCTATGTCCTTTTCAATAGAATATCTCCATACACAGAAGACAAACTAGGCGACTACCAGTACGCTTGGGGCCCTAACCGTTCGACTACTGATCAGATTTTAAAACACTTGAGTTCAATGTCATAACACACCATATTATTTTCGTGAATTTTAAGGCTGCATACGACAATGTTCACCGAAATTTCCTGTACCAAGCGTTGACTGAGATCGGCATTCCACCACAATTGGTGTCGTCACTTACAGCAATGACGTTAAAAAAATAAAAAAGCGTCGTTCGGATCCATTCAGTATCTTGCAACCTTTTAGGGCAATGGAAGGCCTTAGGCAGGGTGATGCGCTCTCCAGCCTTCTGATTAACATAGCCTTAGAAAAATGCATCCGAGATTCCAGAAATTGAGACATCGGGCACTTTATTTTTCGAATAGATACAAATACTGAGATACGCGGATGATATAGACCTGGATCGGGAGGACGCTACCAGCAGTGATCCTCTACTGCTGTTAACGCATATATTACTATAGACCAAACTGCCCAAAAGCTCGGTCTACAAGTCAAGTTCGTGGCTGTACGTGACTTTGTGTACCTGGCATAATTAATAACAAACCAGAACGAAATATCTGCAGAAATATTTAAACGAATTATGGCTGATTCGGCCTTCTAAGATATTTTTGATCGAAACTGCTATGCCGAAACATAAAGGTACTGCTATAAAAGACCCTACTAAGACCAGTACTAACATACGGGTCCGAAAGTTGGGTCCTGAGCAAAAAAATGAGGATTGCCTGCTGGTGTTCTAGCGAAAAATCCTCAGACGGATTTTCGGTGCTGTGCTGGAAAATAGACATTGGAGAACGCGGTATAACCATGAGCTTTATGAAATGTACGAGGAGCCGAATGTCTTATAGACCATAAAACTAGGCCGTTTACGCTGGGCCGGATACGAGGCACGTATGGACGACAAGAAGGCACCTCTGCGTCTTCTCTATGGAAAACCAGATGGGCCGAAGCTCCGATGGTTGGATGGCATCTAATGATTGCTGTGAAAATCTGGAGAACTCAGACAAAGGACCGAGAGATCTGGAAGAAAATACTGGACCAGGCCAAGGCCCACTAGCAGCTGTAGAGCCTCAGATGATGATGATCACTCAGCGAGGAAACTCTTGTATTTCATGATAACTTTTTGGGTATGAATTTTTCGTTTTCTTTTTCATTTTCTTGAACCATTTGTAATATAAAATCATCTTTAATCTCTTCATAATAATGACCTAAACATAAATATTTAAACAAATTATTATTGAAACAATGACATAAACTTTAATACGCCATAAAATTAACTTATCAAAATATTATTAAAACGGCCTATTTATACATAATACACTTAAACAAAGAAAGCATTTAATAAAGTACAGGCATAACGAGAAATATGTCGTTACCTTTAGAATAGTTGATAATACAAAAATGACTTAATATGATTTAAGTCACAATTCAAAAACTGCATTTTAGTACAAAAGTGACCTAATACGAATAAAGGTCTTGTTAGGATTAGAACATTGACATAATATTTACTTACCTTTCGGTAAATAAACGCCGCAATCAGGATTAAATCACTTTAAAACTAAGAAATGTAATCACCGTGCCGACATAATACTAAAACGGTCACTATTTTAGCGGAGGGACGTTTAAAATACGCAAATTATAAAGAGACGCAACATACGTGTTTTTCGGTTTCTAGGTGACATAGGATAGTTTTTGATTTATTAAATGATAGAATACCTTATTCTGAGTCATTTTATGAGTATAACTCATTTTTGCAAAATTTTGAGTTAGGTCACTTTCGTTCTCAGCGTGCGAATTATCTTACACATACAAGCTTAAAATTTTGAATTAATAAAGATTTAGTATTGATATATAGTTTTTTGTCTCTCCTGAAAAGTGCTGTTTTTGAGTTATTCCCTTATTCACTGGAGGCACAGAATATATGGACGCCAATGTGAATTTGAATACATAAGTAATTACTTATTTCTTTATTTGAAAGAGTAAGGTGTGCAGATAGTATACCTACCAATAAATCACACAAATTTTTATATTATATAATACATTAACAATCCCAGATGAAAAGTTAATCAAATAAGAACCAAAAAGTAAATTAGATTTAGATACATTTATTTCAAAGGATTTACAATTCACTTCTAACGTTTTAGAATAATATTATAAACTTGTACACCTTGACAAAAAGTAAAAAATTGCGGGTGAGTTTATTTGAAAGAGTAGTAGTAGTAGTAAGAGTAGTAGTAGTAGAGTAGAGTATTCCGATGTAAATGTCTCGTTAAATAGTACGTGGTTAGAATTCTGGAAGTAGGATCAGAAATTTAAAGGAAAATGGTATGGAAATATTCAAGAAGATTTACAGAGAAGACCTTGGTATGATGAGCTGGATGTAACTAGTCGTGAGTTTATCATCACAATCAACAGATTAAGATTTGGCCACAATAAACCAATAAATCACTTCACACCTTGCAAGACTGAACATAATTAATAGCAATATATGCACTTTCTGTAATGAGAAGATCGGCGATATGAAATTATTATGAACCATCAACCTTATTATTTTCTTTGTTTTCATAATCTTCAACAGTCAACTGTTAAAACCATGCCAAACGCCCAAACAGCCAAAATACGCAAGTCGCAACTTGTAGGTACGCAACATTGATTTGAATTTTGACGTCTATCAAATTTATCTTCGAAGAGAGGTAACCTGCTTAGAAAGTGAAACATCGATTATAGTGAATTAATCGGTACTGACTAGAAACATGTGTCGCTCGAACTTGATACACATGTCAATTTTAAAATTCATCAAGCGAATCCCTTTTAAAGTAGTATACTTTCTTTCGTAAATTTAAGGAGCAAAAAAGGGCAAGTATAATAAAATAATTTGGAAAATCCAAAAGTGCACGCCTCATAATTTTTTTTTTAATAAATATTTATTAATTATTATTTTTGTTTATTTAATAACAATTAAACCACATCGAATCAGACCCTGAAAAATGAAAGGGTTCTATTCCTGAGCATACTCAAGCGTAAGAGAAAAAAAAAGACTCGATTAGTAAAGTATTTCGGTCGCTATCGTGTTAACAAGAAAAAGGATCCGCACATACAGACACACGGACGTCCAAGACAGAACTTTTTTAAACTGTTTTTTAACTAGTTTAAATAACAAAAATGACATCAAAAATATCATGAACGTTAAAAATAGTGTTTTTTCTTAATATGTGTGTGTATGTATTATCTTACAAGTGCAATGTATGATACATAAAGACATTTTAAGTTTGAAAAATCAGATGTTTTGCGCGAAGTGACAGTAGTACCCACCTCAACGCTTCGCTTATGAGGCGTGCAAAAACACAACGCATTTATTATTATGATGATTTTTATTCACTGCATTCGATTACTGATGTCAGATTTCGATTTCTAGAGTAACGTCTCGGGCAGTGTTGCCAATTTGGCATAATTTATGCTAAATTTAGCATATTTTTACATTGTTTAGCATTTTTATTTGTTGTCTAGCATATAGCTTATTTTTTAGCATATAAAATATTATAATATAATAAAAGTTAAACCATATGAAACCAACTACAGTTTTGCTACCTTGCATACGTAAATTTAGTCGACATTTCATGGACATGCACAACTTCCACCTTGGAATTCTGGAATGAAGTAATGGATTATAAAGACGCAGCTGGTAATAACCCTTTTGCAGATTTATCACAGCTGGCAATATCATTATTATCACTACCACATTCCAACGCGGAAATAGAACGTGTTTTTAGCCAAATGAATGTCGTCAAAACTAAGCTTCGCAACCGTTTATCGGTAAAAACTTTAAATGCCATTTTATACATAAGATTCGACCTAAAGAGGGCAGGAAAATGCTGCTACTCTTACACAGTTCCGGATAATGTACTGCGCTCTATAGGCACCAAGGAAATATATAGTCTTGGCAATGAGGCTTCCACGTCTACGTCAACATTATCGGCTGCGGATGAAGACCAAGATATTAATATTTTATTTGATAATAACACACTCGAATAAGAGATGTTATTATTTATGATGTCATTATTTACATATTATGTGTAAATAAATGTGTTGGATATATAAAATTTTAAGTAAAATGTCGTTTTATTTGACATTAAAAATTTTTAGCAAAATATTTAGCTTAATTATAAATCCTTTAGCAAAATTTTGGCAAAATTTTAACAGCCATTTAGCAAATTTTATGTTAGTCTTGCTGGCAACACTGGTCTCGGGCACAGAACAGTAAAAACCTCGGAGCAATTAAAACAAATAGAAGTGCTATAGTGTCATAATTATTAATATGAAAACCACTGTCGCCAAACCCACACATTTAAACCGATAGCTAAACACAAGTTTGATGCTAATTTTTGTTTTTAATCAGTGTTGCCAACGTAGGAGATTTTTCGCCATTTATGCTACTCCAGGGACAATTTTTTATACTACATATTAGGTAAATAGGCATACAGCCGGTAATCAGGCCGAATACTCTGAACACAGATAATTATATAAAGTATAGGTAAATCGATGAATTTTGTGACTGCTTGAACCAAAAACGAATCACACTGGCGAATTTTTATATGGATAAATACAATTTGTACACTTAATTAAATGTTTATTTAGTTATCTCATTTCATTTCGTGTTCACAGTTTAGGCATGACTATCATCGTAATTCTTCTTCTTCTTCTTTTTTTTTCAAATGGCAACTCCTGATCCCAGATCATCGTAATTAGAATTCTTTTAATTCACGTCTACCCTCTTCAAGAGTATTTTTTTAAACACGATAATCTCATTTAATTGTTAAATCAAACAAAACTCTATTAATTAAATATGTCGCGCTTAAGTAATGAAGAATATTTTGAGGAGGAACCAAGTAAGTTGAGACAATATTTATTTTATCAAAATAGAAGCCTGTACTGCTATTAGTATTTTTTAACCTCTTATGGCTAATTTTGCTGGAGATAATGATGATGAACCGCTGCCCTACCTCAAATTCGACTAGCTACGGCCCTGTGATGAAGTCCACTTCTATGAGGGATATCATGTGCAAAAGATACTTGTAGTTTATGTTTGAACATAAACTATTCTTTATATATAAACTAGCTACCCGCCCCGGCTTCGCACGGGTGCAATGGCGGCCGGCCGGTACCGCCGCAAACGCTACGTCCCGCAATTTTTAAAGTAAATGACAAAAGAAAGTTATTGTGGGTTATCCATAAGAGATAGACATAATATATACCATCACGGACTTTTCTGTAGACCTTTTCAATACTTAGTACATTATTTTGATAAAACTCGTAGGGTTTATGGATGGATGGATGTATGGATGTTTGTTACTCTTTCACGTAAAAACTACTGAACCGATTACAATGAAATTTAGCACACATATAGAGGGTAACTTGGATTAACACATAGGATAGGTTTTATCCCGGAAATCCCACGGGAACGGGAACTATGCGGGTTTTCCTTTGAAAACGCAGGCGAAGCCGCGGGCGGAAATCTAGTATACCAATAAAATAACCATTGTGACCTATTTATTTACAATTATGTATATGTAATGAAGTAACATTTAGTAAACTACTTATATGCTTTTAAAATTCCGTAAAATTATCATAATTATATAAACTTCGGAGATCATAATTATATCTCTGGACTACTGGGTTTTTCTACTGCATTTAATTCTACTGATTCTTTGTCAATAGTATCAGATTTCGGGGCATCACACCCTCTTCGATCTGCCGATATAATTTCCTTCATTTTTTTCTCTAACTCCTGATAAAACTCTTCTGGGTCATCGTCATCTTTTCTTTTAGGTACCACTTCAATATTTAGCTCTGGTAAAGATTCACTCGAGTCAGTACTGCTGCGTCGCTCTCGCGATTCTGATGAGGGAGATAACCCTGAAAGTAAATGAACAATGATTTAGTTATTATACCTTTTCTTTATTTTTCCGATCGCATTGGAATCACTACATAGTATAAAACAAAGTCGCTTTCTCTGTCCCTATGTCCCTTTGTACGCTTAAATCTTTGAAACTACGCAGTGTACGCTACGATGTGACAAAACACATTTAATTCTACTGATTCTTTGTCAATAGTATCAGATTTCGGGGCATCACACCCTCTTCGATCTGCCGATATAATTTCCTTCATTTTTTTCTCTAACTCCTGATAAAACTCTTCTGGGTCATCGTCATCTTTTCTTTTAGGTACCACTTCAATATTTAGCTCTGGTAAAGATTCACTCGAGTCAGTACTGCTGCGTCGCTCTCGCGATTCTGATGAGGGAGATAACCCTGAAAGTAAATGAACAATGATTTAGTTATTATACCTTTTCTTTATTTTTCCGATCGCATTGGAATCACTACATAGTATAAAACAAAGTCGCTTTCTCTGTCCCTATGTCCCTTTGTACGCTTAAATCTTTGAAACTACGCAACGGATTTTGATGCGGTTTTTTTAATAGATAGAGTGATTCAAGAGGAAGGTGTATATGTATAATAATTAAATTAAATAGTGGAGAAGTACTGTTATTTTTGAGGTTTCTAATGTGATGCCGTAAATAATTACATTTTTTCCTCTTACCTACATTGCAAACGCAGGCTAAACCCTACGAGTTTTATCAAAATAATGTACTAAGTATTGAAAAGGTCTACAGAAAAGTCCGTGATGGTATATATTATGTCTATCTCTTATGGATAACCCACAATAACTTTCTTTTGTCATTTACTTTAAAAATTGCGGGACGTAGCGTTTGCGGCGGTACCGGCCGGCCGCCATTGCACCCGTGCGAAGCCGGGGCGGGTAGCTAGTTTATATATAAAGAATAGTTTATGTTCAAACATAAACTACAAGTATCTTTTGCACATGATATCCCTCATAGAAGTGGACTTCATCACAGGGCCGTAGCTAGTCGAATTTGAGGTAGGGCAGCGGTTCATCATCATTATCTCCAGCAAAATTAGCCATAAGAGGTTAAAAAATACTAATAGCAGTACAGGCTTCTATTTTGATAAAATAAATATTGTCTCAACTTACTTGGTTCCTCCTCAAAATATTCTTCATTACTTAAGCGCGACATATTTAATTAATAGAGTTTTGTTTGATTTAACAATTAAATGAGATTATCGTGTTTAAAAAAATACTCTTGAAGAGGGTAGACGTGAATTAAAAGAATTCTAATTACGATGATCTGGGATCAGGAGTTGCCATTTGAAAAAAAAAGAAGAAGAAGAAGAATTACGATGATAGTCATGCCTAAACTGTGAACACGAAATGAAATGAGATAACTAAATAAACATTTAATTAAGTGTACAAATTGTATTTATCCATATAAAAATTCACCAGTGTGATTCGTTTTTGGTTCAAGCAGTCACAAAATTCATCGATTTACCTATACTTTATATAATTATCTGTGTTCAGAGTATTCGGCCTGATTACCGGCTGTATGCCTATTTACCTAATATGTAGTATAAAAAATTGTCCCTGGAGTAGCATAAATGGCGAAAAATCTCCTACGTTGGCAACACTGATTAAAAACAAAAATTAGCATCAAACTTGTGTTTAGCTATCGGTTTAAATGTGTGGGTTTGGCGACAGTGGTTTTCATATTAATAATTATGACACTATAGCACTTCTATTTGTTTTAATTGCTCCGAGGTTTTTACTGTTCTGTGCCCGAGACCAGTGTTGCCAGCAAGACTAACATAAAATTTGCTAAATGGCTGTTAAAATTTTGCCAAAATTTTGCTAAAGGATTTATAATTAAGCTAAATATTTTGCTAAAAATTTTTAATGTCAAATAAAACGACATTTTACTTAAAATTTTATATATCCAACACATTTATTTACACATAATATGTAAATAATGACATCATAAATAATAACATCTCTTATTCGAGTGTGTTATTATCAAATAAAATATTAATATCTTGGTCTTCATCCGCAGCCGATAATGTTGACGTAGACGTGGAAGCCTCATTGCCAAGACTATATATTTCCTTGGTGCCTATAGAGCGCAGTACATTATCCGGAACTGTGTAAGAGTAGCAGCATTTTCCTGCCCTCTTTAGGTCGAATCTTATGTATAAAATGGCATTTAAAGTTTTTACCGATAAACGGTTGCGAAGCTTAGTTTTGACGACATTCATTTGGCTAAAAACACGTTCTATTTCCGCGTTGGAATGTGGTAGTGATAATAATGATATTGCCAGCTGTGATAAATCTGCAAAAGGGTTATTACCAGCTGCGTCTTTATAATCCATTACTTCATTCCAGAATTCCAAGGTGGAAGTTGTGCATGTCCATGAAATGTCGACTAAATTTACGTATGCAAGGTAGCAAAACTGTAGTTGGTTTCATATGGTTTAACTTTTATTATATTATAATATTTTATATGCTAAAAAATAAGCTATATGCTAGACAACAAATAAAAATGCTAAACAATGTAAAAATATGCTAAATTTAGCATAAATTATGCCAAATTGGCAACACTGCCCGAGACGTTACTCTAGAAATCGAAATCTGACATCAGTAATCGAATGCAGTGAATAAAAATCATCATAATAATAAATGCGTTGTGTTTTTGCACGCCTCATAAGCGAAGCGTTGAGGTGGGTACTACTGTCACTTCGCGCAAAACATCTGATTTTTCAAACTTAAAATGTCTTTATGTATCATACATTGCACTTGTAAGATAATACATACACACACATATTAAGAAAAAACACTATTTTTAACGTTCATGATATTTTTGATGTCATTTTTGTTATTTAAACTAGTTAAAAAACAGTTTAAAAAAGTTCTGTCTTGGACGTCCGTGTGTCTGTATGTGCGGATCCTTTTTCTTGTTAACACGATAGCGACCGAAATACTTTACTAATCGAGTCTTTTTTTTTCTCTTACGCTTGAGTATGCTCAGGAATAGAACCCTTTCATTTTTCAGGGTCTGATTCGATGTGGTTTAATTGTTATTAAATAAACAAAAATAATAATTAATAAATATTTATTAAAAAAAAAATTATGAGGCGTGCACTTTTGGATTTTCCAAATTATTTTATTATACTTGCCCTTTTTTGCTCCTTAAATTTACGAAAGAAAGTATACTACTTTAAAAGGGATTCGCTTGATGAATTTTAAAATTGACATGTGTATCAAGTTCGAGCGACACATGTTTCTAGTCAGTACCGATTAATTCACTATAATCGATGTTTCACTTTCTAAGCAGGTTACCTCTCTTCGAAGATAAATTTGATAGACGTCAAAATTCAAATCAATGTTGCGTACCTACAAGTTGCGACTTGCGTATTTTGGCTGTTTGGGCGTTTGGCATGGTTTTAACAGTTGACTGTTGAAGATTATGAAAACAAAGAAAATAATAAGGTTGATGGTTCATAATAATTTCATATCGCCGATCTTCTCATTACAGAAAGTGCATATATTGCTATTAATTATGTTCAGTCTTGCAAGGTGTGAAGTGATTTATTGGTTTATTGTGGCCAAATCTTAATCTGTTGATTGTGATGATAAACTCACGACTAGTTACATCCAGCTCATCATACCAAGGTCTTCTCTGTAAATCTTCTTGAATATTTCCATACCATTTTCCTTTAAATTTCTGATCCTACTTCCAGAATTCTAACCACGTACTATTTAACGAGACATTTACATCGGAATACTCTACTCTACTACTACTACTCTTACTACTACTACTACTCTTTCAAATAAACTCACCCGCAATTTTTTACTTTTTGTCAAGGTGTACAAGTTTATAATATTATTCTAAAACGTTAGAAGTGAATTGTAAATCCTTTGAAATAAATGTATCTAAATCTAATTTACTTTTTGGTTCTTATTTGATTAACTTTTCATCTGGGATTGTTAATGTATTATATAATATAAAAATTTGTGTGATTTATTGGTAGGTATACTATCTGCACACCTTACTCTTTCAAATAAAGAAATAAGTAATTACTTATGTATTCAAATTCACATTGGCGTCCATATATTCTGTGCCTCCAGTGAATAAGGGAATAACTCAAAAACAGCACTTTTCAGGAGAGACAAAAAACTATATATCAATACTAAATCTTTATTAATTCAAAATTTTAAGCTTGTATGTGTAAGATAATTCGCACGCTGAGAACGAAAGTGACCTAACTCAAAATTTTGCAAAAATGAGTTATACTCATAAAATGACTCAGAATAAGGTATTCTATCATTTAATAAATCAAAAACTATCCTATGTCACCTAGAAACCGAAAAACACGTATGTTGCGTCTCTTTATAATTTGCGTATTTTAAACGTCCCTCCGCTAAAATAGTGACCGTTTTAGTATTATGTCGGCACGGTGATTACATTTCTTAGTTTTAAAGTGATTTAATCCTGATTGCGGCGTTTATTTACCGAAAGGTAAGTAAATATTATGTCAATGTTCTAATCCTAACAAGACCTTTATTCGTATTAGGTCACTTTTGTACTAAAATGCAGTTTTTGAATTGTGACTTAAATCATATTAAGTCATTTTTGTATTATCAACTATTCTAAAGGTAACGACATATTTCTCGTTATGCCTGTACTTTATTAAATGCTTTCTTTGTTTAAGTGTATTATGTATAAATAGGCCGTTTTAATAATATTTTGATAAGTTAATTTTATGGCGTATTAAAGTTTATGTCATTGTTTCAATAATAATTTGTTTAAATATTTATGTTTAGGTCATTATTATGAAGAGATTAAAGATGATTTTATATTACAAATGGTTCAAGAAAATGAAAAAGAAAACGAAAAATTCATACCCAAAAAGTTATCATGAAATACAAGAGTTTCCTCGCTGAGTGATCATCATCATCTGAGGCTCTACAGCTGCTAGTGGGCCTTGGCCTGGTCCAGTATTTTCTTCCAGATCTCTCGGTCCTTTGTCTGAGTTCTCCAGATTTTCACAGCAATCATTAGATGCCATCCAACCATCGGAGCTTCGGCCCATCTGGTTTTCCATAGAGAAGACGCAGAGGTGCCTTCTTGTCGTCCATACGTGCCTCGTATCCGGCCCAGCGTAAACGGCCTAGTTTTATGGTCTATAAGACATTCGGCTCCTCGTACATTTCATAAAGCTCATGGTTATACCGCGTTCTCCAATGTCTATTTTCCAGCACAGCACCGAAAATCCGTCTGAGGATTTTTCGCTAGAACACCAGCAGGCAATCCTCATTTTTTTGCTCAGGACCCAACTTTCGGACCCGTATGTTAGTACTGGTCTTAGTAGGGTCTTTTATAGCAGTACCTTTATGTTTCGGCATAGCAGTTTCGATCAAAAATATCTTAGAAGGCCGAATCAGCCATAATTCGTTTAAATATTTCTGCAGATATTTCGTTCTGGTTTGTTATTAATTATGCCAGGTACACAAAGTCACGTACAGCCACGAACTTGACTTGTAGACCGAGCTTTTGGGCAGTTTGGTCTATAGTAATATATGCGTTAACAGCAGTAGAGGATCACTGCTGGTAGCGTCCTCCCGATCCAGGTCTATATCATCCGCGTATCTCAGTATTTGTATCTATTCGAAAAATAAAGTGCCCGATGTCTCAATTTCTGGAATCTCGGATGCATTTTTCTAAGGCTATGTTAATCAGAAGGCTGGAGAGCGCATCACCCTGCCTAAGGCCTTCCATTGCCCTAAAAGGTTGCAAGATACTGAATGGATCCGAACGACGCTTTTTTATTTTTTTAACGTCATTGCTGTAAGTGACGACACCAATTGTGGTGGAATGCCGATCTCAGTCAACGCTTGGTACAGGAAATTTCGGTGAACATTGTCGTATGCAGCCTTAAAATTCACGAAAATAATATGGTGTGTTATGACATTGAACTCAAGTGTTTTAAAATCTGATCAGTAGTCGAACGGTTAGGGCCCCAAGCGTACTGGTAGTCGCCTAGTTTGTCTTCTGTGTATGGAGATATTCTATTGAAAAGGACATAGGCGAAGATTTTATATGCCGTGTTTAAAAGAGATATACCGTGATAATTCTGGCAATCAAATATGTCACCTTTCTTGTGCTGTACACACCGCTGTAATATATACCCTATGTTACTGCGATGTTCCACTCATCGGGCGTATTAGATTATATTAGAAAAACTTAACTATAATTATTTTTCTTATGTCATTGTTGTGGCAACCCTGTACTTAGTCTGTGGTTCATGTACCTATGCAATGTGTAAGGCAATGTGCTTTTAGAAAGAATAAAGAAAAGTTAACAGGGCGTCGTTTCAGACTACTACACCTGGACTATCAGCTCATAAAATTTCTCCTTAAAGCTAGTTTCAGCATATTTAAGCAATTCCACAGAGATGTAATCAGTTCCTGGTGGCTTATGATTTTTGAGTTTCCTAATGGCCAATCTAACTTCGTCTATTTGTAGGCAGTGAGATATCTGGGATGTTAGTATAATTTTGTATGGCAGAAGGTGTTTCAGCAGTTTCTGTGCTATTTAGCAGTTCTTGGAAGTACTAATTCCATCTTTTAATAATATCGTTCTTACTATTTAGTAGCTCACTATCTTTACTTTTACAAGCTGAGGTTCTAGGTTTGAAATCTTTCCTACCTCTATTAGTTTGGCTGTAAAAGTTTCTCGAGTCCTTCGTTGAGAAACTTTTAGCAATCTCTTCAAGTTAGTTGACATCAACACATTTCTTCTTCTTTCTCTTGTGTAGTTATTTTTTTTCCTTCGTCGCGCTTTATGCTCTCTCTCGTCTGCAAGTGTAAGTCTGCTGTAACGATAGGTATGCTTCATTCTTTTCGTTAGTAACCTTTTGGCATTCGGCCACTTGTTTCTGCATCGTATCTCATTACCTAGATTTTCACTCGCAGCTGTTAGTAGAATTTTACTTAGTACTTCCCAGGATCTTACTTGCGTTTTGTTCGCTATTTATCTATCTGCTCTGAGCCAAAATTTTTAGATAAACTTTCACTTTAAGAGGTGCGAAATAAATCTACACTACATAGTATAAAACAAAGTCGCTTTTTCTGTTCCTATGTCCCTTTGTATGCTTAAATCTTTAAAACTACGGAACGGATTTTGATGCGGTTTTTTTTAATTCATAGAGTGATTAAATAGGAAGGTTTTAGTGTATAATTTATTAGGTTTGAAACAAAGTAGGCGAAGCCGCGGGCGGTAAGCTAGTAGGGGAGACCGGGTACAAAAGTAACACTTTGTACTTGTACCTTGATTTCTGACTGGGTGTAACTGTTATCACTAAATTAATATAACCATGTATAAATTTAGTTTATATTCTTTACACTAGCAACTCAATTTATTATATTATTTAGTGTTTTATATTAATAAATTAAATTAAAAAAAAAATCGTAAGTTGTTACTTTCGACCCCGTAAGCAGGTCGAAAGTAACACGTCGTGGGTCGAAAGTAACAAGACAAAGGGGTTGGTAATTAATACAATATTATGATGGTAAATCAACAAATTATTTGTTTAAAGACTTTGTATTAATAACACATATCAACTTTTGTATTTTAAATATAATACTTACAAATATAATAAAAAATATTCGAAGTTCAAGTAATGAGATTAATTAAGGGAATCATTCTTTTTATAATTAAAAATTCTGCATCCTGCATCCATCCACTAGCATTCCCAGCTCCAGAACAACCAACAAGACCCTCGGCAATACGAAAAAAGCGGAATGTGTTCTCCTAGAGCATTAATGGCAACAGCAACAGTTAGTAATTTTCCAGGCTCTGCTAAGGTTATGGCACCTACTTGTTTAACCCCTTTTTAATCTACAATTTTGCTAGGTTTTTGGACAGTGGTCACCCCTGTCTCGTCCATATTCCAAATATCTTTTGACTCAAATTGGTACCTTTCCCAATACCTCAGCAAGGTTATCAAAAAAATTATTCACATTATGCTAGTCGATGGAGATAACTGAAAAAAAACTGCAGAGCACTCGATTAAATAGTCGCGTAGATTACTTTACTTGTATTAGTAAATCTCGATCGACGCAAGGTAGCTGCACTAGTATTACCGGCTTTTATTTTTTTTATAAATCTATATAATGTTACATGGCAAATATTATTATATTTTTGCAAGGCCTCTAATTGTTGCACCATCTTTCAAAATGGTGCAACAATTAGAGGCCGTGTCGGTAATTCCTCGATCAGTAGTTCTAATGCGTTGTCGCGGCATTCTGTTGAAGTAAAGATGTACATAAAAATATACATAATCATAATGGGACAAAAATATCATGTTACTTTTGTACCCATAGGGCTATGTTACTTTTGTACCCGTCTATATTTTTGCCAAGACGTGCAACAAAACTTTAAAACGGAACGTGCTACATAAATATGATTATGAGCAATGTACAATTACTCTAATCAAGAATTGATATGCAAACATTCAGATTTCTATCATCCTTTTAAGACTACGTAAACGTTTAATAAAAAAATGTCGAAAATCTTACTTTTGATTCGTGAAAACACGTAGCGTCCTGTCACACAGCCTAACAGCGCGTTGCGCACGCGGCGAATGAATACAATTAAGGGGGACGTTCTCGGCTATCGCCTGACAGAGGCTAAGCGGTGTTCGCCCATTGGATAAATCTAGAGAGCATTTGTTACTTTCGACCCACCGTTACTTTTGTACCCGGTCTCCCCTAATATTATAAAGAGGAAAGGTTTGTATGTATGTATGGTTTTCACGCATAAACTACTGAACCGATTTTGATGAAATTTGGCACAGATAATCTTTAGACATTGAGAAAGAACATAGACTACCTTTTATTGTGAAATATGTACCACGGGCGGAGCCGGGGCGGACCGCTAGTTCCTAACTAAAACTGCACTTTTGTATTACTTTTTTTAATTAATTATACTGAAGTATAATTTTTTGTTGATTAATAATACCAATATTAGAGTTGATTGCCCATAGGTATTAAGTAAATAGTAAAAATGAGTCTTGAAACAAACAATAAATATAATTTCTTAGTTAACATTTGGTTTCATTAGACTACTTCCCATTAATATTTTAATACTAAGTTGACATAATTCAGGTTACGTCCAAATGCATGCATAGAACAAAAATACTAAAGTGACTCATTCCCAAACTAGTCAAAGATGAGTTACAAGTTTTCAGTACTAAAGTGACGCAATATCTAATGGTAATTTTTAAAAAAAGATAAAAAATATTTAAATTTAATTTAATTTATTTTTTATGGATTGTATGGGTGGATAATATCCTCTAAAATGATATCAGACTTTAATATCTTATATAACTTTGCATTCGAACAAATTATGACATGATTTGTAAATAGTTCTGTAAATTACGAACACTTTTTTGATGATTCCCAAAAAACACGAATTTCGTATTAGGTCACTTTCGTTCTCAGCGTGCGAATTATGATGTTAGACTATATTTTTACATATGAACACATGTTGTAACAACCCCAGAAATATACTTTTTTCGTGTTTTTTTGTAGTTGTGGCCTTATGAACGAGTACTTCATGGAATAACTCAATGTATTCACATAATTTTTTTTTTACTCTTTGCAATATAACGACTTATGCCCTTATGCACTATGTTCATAATCGCACAACACGACTTATATTATTGCCAGTTTTGGTTTTATAGAAATGATGTGACTTATTATGCTTGAAATTTGTGTACTTTATGACTCAATTGAGGCTTTTTAGTGGAAAAACTATGCACGTAGCTTGAAAAACGAATGAAATCAACGGGTTTTTTTTATCGTTATTAGATAATAAAAACAAAACATCATTTAGGCAATTTTGCGAAACGCGGGGCCTAATATTGTAGTGTGAACATATTCATACTAATATTATAAATGCGAAAGTAACTCTGTCTGTCTGTCTGTTACTCAATCACGTCTAAACTACTGAACCAATTTGCATGACATTTGGTATGGAGATATTTTGATACCCGAGAAAGGACATAGGCTACTTTTTATTGCGAAATATGTACCACGGGCGAAGCCGGGGCGGACCTCTAGTTATAGAATAATATCTAATGTTAATACGTAGCTGCTTTGACAAATATAATCTTTTTGTTCATCTTAAATTTTTGTGAATTATGTTCGTCAAAACTTTACGGAAGTTTTAGCGAATAATAAATATAAAGCGAATTCATACAGACCATTAACATAGCACAATAATTAGTTTACTTTCCTTTTTTCAATATAATTTTGCGTAGATATTAGGTAAGATCGAGCTGAGTGAATGAAATGATACGTCCAGGGTACTTTTTTCAAGTTTTGTGGTGTATTAGTTTCTAGATTAGTCAAGACTAATAAGGCGTGTGAATGTGTGCGTTTCGAGTCACGGGATCGTCCATTTGTTTTATTCAAGGTCGAACGCGGAGGGGGGAGGGGGGGGGGAAGTTGGTTAAGTAGTAGTTAGTAGTCGGAAGAATGTCACGAATTGTCAATAGAGGGGTTACCATGTTTTATAGGAGTATTATTTCCAATGTGGGCAAGTGATGGCGCTCGACTACTAATACAGGGTTAATGAAAATTAGCGCATAACCTCTTGTAGGCATCCTAACAGTATTTGTTCTACCTCTAATTTTCATTACCTAACCCTGTAGAGCGCTGTCATTTCCACACTGGATAAAATACTGCATTAAACATTATGGGGCGGGGCAGGTGCTAGGGGGGAAGAAATGAGATCACGTGTATTTTTAAATATAAGGTATATTTTTATATATAGGTAATAATAAGGTAGGTGTTCACCTAAGATAACACAAAACAAATACATATATGTCAATTTAATTAAGAGGGGTTAACATATGAATGAGAGATCTAAAATAGTATCTACATACCAGCAATGTGGCGTTCGATTCTAACAATTGTTTCAAAAGTCTAAAATTCTCATATTATCTGCGTTATATAAGAAATACACGTGAATTTGTAGGCGTGGTCGGTTTGTAGGTTGGGCGGGGGCGAGTTGGTCGTAAATATTGAGGGTAGATAAGAACCATCCCTGTGTGAAAACATTGAAAAACAAAGAGTCAAATACCGGCAGAAAAGATCAATATTAAAGTGATTTTCAAAAGTTATTACAACAATTTATAAAATTCAATCTTATAAATAAATAAATCGAAAATTCAAACTTAACAAAAATATTTCAAAATTTTCATTTGACCTAATATTACCTATGATATCAAACATCTAATAAGAAAGTATTTATGTAGTTACCAACTTTTCATCTATACTCTTTTATTATTGTGTTTAATTTCAAATCTTTTCTGATATTTGATGCCTTTAGACAAACAGTTCTTATAACCTTTTCCACGATTTTATTACCTTAGGACTTTATACCCATAATTTAAAATCATCAAGATTATATTATAGGGATGGTAGGGGGTTTGGGGGTCTAATGAAATAACGGACGACCCCATGACGATTAGAATGTATGTCATACAATTTTAGTACAAAACAATGTAGATACCACAAGCTACAAATGTATTTATTGGGCGATATAAGGGTATTATATTTAATAATTATCACATATGGGCACACGAAAAGATTTGTGTAAATATAGATTACTTATAAGATTCGAAATGTGATTTCGTATGTAGATATGTAAATATAGGTTTAAACAAATTCAAATGACCCGCGTATCTTAGTTATTAAATAGCTTATGTTACCTATTATAAATACCAACACAATAGCTGGTTAAATCTGAATTGATGGTCATTGGTTAAACTTAAGTGTTTTTATTAAAATTGAGACATTTTAATAGCTAACATTTAATTTCTGTCAGTTTTATCTGCAAAGTGTTACCTCACATGTGTTATAAAAATATTATTTCATCCACTTTAAATTTGTCGATAGTTTTTTATTGTTTGGATGAAATATAAAATCAACCGCGCTTTTTAACACGCATTTTGCTAGTAAACATCAAATTTTGTAAGGCCACCTAGGTTTAACCAATGTCTCCCGATTAAACTTCGTTCTAGCCATTATAAACAAGGTGCAGCCTCGATTCATATTATGTGGGTATCACTATTTATTGGTATAGAGTTTTTCAATAAGTAAAAAATGATTAATAAATAATAATAAAATAAGAGTTTTTCAATAATAATAAGAGGCGTAGGGATGTGACGACCCCACCGCCCACGGGCTGGATAACTGTGTGACAGTAGTTATCCAACCCGTGCAGCCAGTCAGTACCCATTCCCAGCAAGTGTGCAAACCGTGCTTCAGCTGGGGAGTACATAGGGTACTAAAAATATATGCAATTAACGGTTTCCTCGGGGAAGTGGGCGACCCTCGAGTGTATAAAGCCTGGTTAATGGATGGCAGACAACAGAATACGATCAGGGCCGCTTCCTGGGGGTCGACCGACCCGACCACCTGGTTGGTCGAACCCACCATCCCCACCAGTTAGCTTGACGACAGCAGGGCCGGCAACGACCCAGCATGACCCAACGACCTGCTGAATGACCGCCAATACGGCTTTCGACGTAATAGATCAACTGGCGATCTTTTGGTGCATGTGACTCATCTTTTAGGAGAAGCCGTTGAGGAATTCGGGGAGGCCCTTGCGGTCTCTTTGGATATCTCAAAGGCTTTCGATAGGGTTTGGCACGATAGCCTCTTAAACAAGCTCCCCTCTTATGGAATTCCAAGAGACCTTTGCACTTGGATCGCTGATTTTCTGCAGGACCGGTCTATACGAGTTGTTGTTGACGGATGCTCCTCCGAGCCAATGTCGATCAATGCCGGCGTTCCGCAGGGGTCCGTTCTCTCGGCAACACTGTTTCTTCTGCACATTAACGACATGATTGCTCCCAACATGTTTAGTTATGCAGATGACAGCACTATTGTCGAGAGATATAAATCCAGTGCCCGTACTTCAAAGGTTGAAATTGAATGTCTTCGGGAGGAAATGATCGATCGCTTAAACCTTACACTTCAGGCTGTGTCCGATTGGGGCGATGCCAATCTTGTTGGGTTTAATGCAGCGAAAACTCAAGCGTGTTTGTTTTCCGCAAAACGGAGTTCTATATCAACTACTCCGACCTTCCGAAATGTGCCACTAGTAATAGCCGACTGTCTGGAGTTGCTTGGTGTCTCCCTTTCGTCTACACTCAACTTTGGGCAGTTTATTGAATCCAAGGCCCATCTGGCCGCAAAAAAGCTCGGAATTCTGAACAAGGTCAAGCAGTACTTCACACCGGGACAGCTTCTTAACCTTTACCAAGCTCAAGTCCGTTCGTGTGTGGAGTACTGCAGTCACTTGTGGGCTGGCGCCGCTAAATGCCACCTAGGGGCTTTGGATTCAATTGAAAGACGTGCCAAACGTATCATCAACAACCCTTCCTTAGTTGAAGCTCGGCTCTTGAGTCTTGAGCATCGTCGTGAGGTGGCATGTCTTTCGGTGCTCTACAGATTGCATTTCGGAGAATGTGCGTATGGATTACACAATTTAATTCCTCCATCTCCATTACATAATCGTACCTCGAGGCGCTCCGAAGGATATCATCCTTTTATTGTGGATATCCCCAATATTCGAACTCGCCGCTTCGAGTCTTCCTTCATCATAAAAACAGCTAAGCAATGGAATTCACTCCCTAACACCATTTTTCCTAAACAATACAACTTGGACCTCTTCAAAGCCAGGGTGAATAGGCTCCTTCTAGGCAGACGTGCAACCAAGTAGGCCACATCACCGCTTCCCATCAGGTGGGATTGTGGCCAAACCTCTGCCTATTGTTAATAAAAATAAAAAAATAAAAAAAAAAATGTGGAGTCCGCTACTGGTGGAAACAGAAAGACTCGCATGAGATGGTCAGTAGACCAAAATAAAAATGCCATGCGAACATATTATAGGGCGACTGAGGGTGAAACCAACCGGACTGGATACCGAGTGAGACTGCTTCGCGAATTCAACACCTTGGAACCCAACATCGCCCTCACTGAACAAAATCTGGTTGACCGAGTTCGATACATCTTGCGCAGGAACATCTTTAGCGCCTCCGAACTCGAACAACTAGGATGTGCGGCTGTTTCCGCGGAAGCCCCTGAACCGACGCGCGTTGATGACCCACCCGATGTGTCAGTCCTTTATGAGGAGAACACCGGGGTGGAGATCAATGCGATCGGAGCGGAGGAAACTGAGGAAATAGCTGCCCAGGACATGGAAAAAATCAGGAGAGAGCTTGAGGAGATGATCTCTCATTACCGAGGAATACCGGTTAAGCAGCGCTCCCAGCTTCCTCGCGTTCCCTACAGAGCGTCGTAAATTGTTTATTCCTGTAATTTGGCATACATACTGATTTATCATATAAGCAACCAATAAAAATATATATTTTATACCTAACTATAGATGGCATCGATACGAAATTTCCGGCATAAGCTTCCAAAATCTACATACTAATACGTGCTTATTGAAAAACTCTATCTAAATTTCAGTGACACTTTCTACTTAGTCGTGTCTTGAAATAAAACTAGAAGATAAGGTACTTGAATAAAGTACTTAAATAAAAAAGTGGGATATTTCAAGGGCTTGCACACAAGTAGATTGTAAAGATTGTATATCATGTACACTGTGAGTACGTTATTTGTTCCTATAGAGCTAAATTATTGTTCATTTATATCTAGTTCATTCATTCATTCATTCATCAGCCCAAAAAAATGAAAAAAAAAAACAAAAAAAAAGTCACGCTGTCTCAATATTATTGATAAGAACACAATAGAAACACACTAAACTGTCTAGGTTAATTACCATAAAAATCATACTAATTGTATTCTAGTTGATAAGAAAAAAAAACATAATAAAATGAAAAAAAAATCACCCCGTTATTACTTATTATTGATAGGAACATTACAAATTGTCATCACACTATAATATCGATTACTCTAGAATATATTGTAAATTTTGTAAAAGTTACTAAATAAATAAAAAAAAATACAAAAAAAGTCATGCATACATCATTACTCATTATCGATAGCAACACAATGGGGATTGAACACAATATCGATGTGAATTACTTAAAAAAATAGTTACTAAGAAATAAACTTCTTATGGGCACTCTTCACAATCTTCGCGTCGGCGAGTAGTGCCTCTACTACGTTGAAAATGTTTAAATATCTAAAGTATTAAAATACATTTATTTTATGACTTTTTCGATTACGATATTGAAAAGTAAAAAGGGGTTTACAATCCCGATTATGGTTTATTTTCTCTTTTGTGTTTCAAGAAAATGTCAAGAAATTTAATTCAACACATCAAAGATAACTTTATGCATTGCTGCGTATAAAAGTTACATATTTATTAATCAATTCCTTGAACATAAATAACATTTGAACGTTATCGACGAATAGGTGTTTCAAAAGTTCAAAAGCTAATCTTAATTCCATCCACCAGGTAAATAATAAAAACATCACATAACTAATCGTTTAACAATTACTGGAAATACAAAAATACCCATTAATTAGAAAACATATGAAGCCTAGAACTTAAAGAAAGATATTCGATCGAAATCATTATTCATAAATCATTCTCATTCATGACGTCATTGTAAATATAACATTTAAAAATCATAAACTCTGGTGCGTATCACAATATAGTTAAGATTTGATGGGATTATGTGCACAACACTTATGATAGTTAAGTAATATAAAGGATTTGATGTATCCTATTTGGGGTATAAAAGACTGTCCTAATAGATATTATAAGTTAGGTAAGGCTATTTTAATTTTCGTTAACGTTAAAATCCAGTCAAATTACAGCCAGAAGCATCTAGAAGTAGCAGAATTCAAACACCCCTTATTGTGACAGGGTTAAAGCAAATCGCGCTTATAATATAAGAACATCATAATAGGCGTAAGAATCTGTAGAATTCGACATGTCATTGTAGAAGATATAACATGTAACGTGTTAATAAAAACGTATATAAAGCAAACATGTCAGTTTCACAGGGGTCTGTCTTTATTGTTCATGCAAAATATAACAAAAAAATATATATAGATTCGATACAAGACTGTTTAAATTAAAGACAATCTTTTGGCGTATGTATATTTCAAAATTTCATCAAGTTCCTTTATAATTAACAATAAGTAATTTTTCGTTTTTGACGTGACAACGTCTTATAATTCGATAAAGCTGGCTGCTCGCACGAAAAAACATGACTCATGCGGCGTTACCTCGCTCTGACTCATCTGAGGCGTTCCATGTAAGGCTTGAAGTGCGAGCGAGAGCGCGGAACGAGCGACAAAGAAGCACAATCGGACGTTGTCACGTTCAACAGCTATCGTCAGTAAACCGACTTTACAGACAACCAATTTTTTTGACGTGACAACGTCTTATAATTCGATATAGCCGGCTGCACGCACGAAAAAACATGACTCATGCAGCGTTACCTCGCTCTGAGGCGTTCCATGTAAGTCTTGAAGTGCAAGCGAGAGCGCGGAAAGAGCGACAAAGAAGCACAATCGGACGTTGTCACGTTCAACTATCGTCAGTAAACCGACTTTACACACAACCAATTTTTTTTTATTAACACGTTATACAGACAGGACAAGCCATCATATACCTAGTTATTATATTATAAGGAGACACTATGATCATACTCTACTATAAATCTCGAGTTATAACCCAAGCCAATGAGTGGAGGATTGAATGAAAAAAATTGTACTATCATTTTATGTTCAACATCGTTCCAATCAGTAAATAACGGTACTTTAATATACTTTTTGCATACGTTTAACTTGAACAATGTATGAATTTTGGAATATAACACGTCCCGGAAAGTTCATTGAATAACAGCTTACCCTAGAATAGCCTTTTTTGGTGTACTTCTGTTATCAAAAACCGTAACAGTTACACTTATTTAAATCTGATGAAAGTGTGAGTGATTGATATTCCATTTGTATATACAGATCCATCTATATAATAATTATTAGACATTAATTGATTGAAATATGAAGCTGGATGAAATACACGATTTAAAATAGAATCGACACATATTTAAGTCTTCAAAATTTTTTGATGAGTGGTGTTTTGTATGTGAACCATTACGTTTTTGGGGTTTTAATTTGTCACGTCTAATTATATTATGTACTTTCAAAATTTCAAGGTCATAAGACTGTTAGATTGCACTACATGTGTTCATTAATTAGTGTAGGAGATAATCATCAAATTAACATACTTTAAATGTACATAAAATGTAAAAAGTATTCTAAGAGTTATTTGTTCAATACTAGAAAACTAATAAAATTGATCGACTCAGGCCAAACATCCTGATAAATAACTTTTTAATAAATATACTATCTCATGGGAAGATTTCACAAGAAAAATGTTAAGTAAAGAAATATAATGAAATGTATGTGTCTCATTTCCCTCAAAAAGATTTAGGACTTAACTTGATATTCACTGAAAAACATACTTTTTTAAATGCAAATAACGTGTGAGAACTTAACTAACAAATTTTCTGGAAGGAAGAAGTAAAAATAGCAATATTATATTAATTGCCACAATAAATCCAAAATTATATTATGTGAATTAATTGTATTTGTAGAATATGTATATATGATATAGTATATATTTATATAATATTAAATATATGAAAGTTTATTCATTCGTATAAAACAATTATATCCACGTCTACAACTAAAACGTTAAAGAGAAAAGCAGTTTTTGGATTATCCTCTTAAAATAAAAGAAACAAAAAAAAACGTACTATAAAATGAGACCACAATAATTAAGAGGTATCTGGTATTACACAAATCACTTGTAATGTATCATAATACTTGTAAATATTGAATGCTCAATCCTACGGTGCTTACGCTTCGCTGCATCTCATGAAATCATTTGCGCATTTTAGGATTGCCTCTTAATTATACTACTAAGGGTATTAGCGTCTTCAAAACTGCTCTGTTTCGCATTTAGTATCTCTTCAAGGCAGGGAATTTGCAATTGTATGCCATAATTATACTAGTTACCTATACTTAAAAAGCTGCCTACGAAATTAACAAAGCATAAATATTATGTTCAGCCTGTACTAAAAAGGTTTCTTTAGTGCATAAAATCCAGAGTAATGCAGTTTAGTCGTAAGATCATCCTACTTCGATTATTTACAACTGCTACGTTCGTTACGCTAAGCTACGTATGCTACGTACGTGTCGTAGCATACGTAGCTGCTGCTGGCGTAGCAAACACACATAGGCAAACGCTACGCAGTTCAATTTGACAGGCGACTCGCTGAATTAAGAGACGAATTACGCAATTATTAAAAAATCTATATAATCAATTATTGAAAAATATATGTCGGAGACGGTCAATAGCGCGGATGTAAAACGACTCTAAGCACGAGTTCCGGGAGGTGGCAGCACAGTGAAGTTGGCGGCTTACTTCATGCTTGTACCGGGTCGAGCCCGTGAAGGCTCGCCCTCGGGACGGCACTTCACATTCGAACATCGAAGAGTTCGGACCTTCCACTACTAGGAACTGTTAACCTTTTCTTTGCTAGTGTTTAATTTAAATGTGTAACGTAACGGTTATTAAGTGATTGTATTTAAAGTGATTGTATTAAAACTGACATGATTAAAAAGAGCAACTATGGAGTTTCTTGCCGGTTCTTCTCTGTAGATACTGCTTTCCGAATCGGTGGTAAATAAAGAAATGATTGAGTTTGAGGTGTTTCTTTGCTCGATTACCCAACGCAACGCCCACAGCTTGAAAATAGATTCACATTCTACACCTTGCTCCGACATCAGAATTGGGATCAAATCGAGCAAATGAGAAAACACGTGGCGATAACCTCGATACGATATACGATAACCTGATTAAAAGTCAAAGCGCCGCAACCACGTGGCACTTCGATCCAGTTTCAACGGGAAGAAGCATCCTACAGATCTACGAGCATACGTGTCACTGAGCAGCCAGTGACAAAGGGAGAGCTCGTTATGTGCGGGCAGGGTGGCAACTTCGCCTCGCGCTGCACGGATGACACTGCCGCTCGCATCACCGCGTCGGAAGCCGTATCATCGAGAGCAGCGCCATGTCATCATGTCGTGCACCGTGCCATTGCGTCGAGCGTCCGGCTTCGAGCATCATGCGTCGATCGTCGAGCATCATGCGTCGAGCATCATGCGTCGAGCGTCGAGCGTCATGCGTGGCGCCATGTGGTGCTGCATCCATACTGTGCGCCGCGGCACCAAGCTGGGCTCCGCGACACCACGCCAGGCGTTGCGCATCCACGCCAGGCGCCGCAATACCACGCCGGGCGTCGCGCTACCATCACTACTATCAACACGTCGAGCCTGAGATCACCGGAACCAGAGCGACGTGTCGACGTGTCGTGCAACTATCCTTCAATCTCATACAAAACCGGTCAGTAGATAACATTTCACTTTGAGTGTACAGTCAGATAAAGAAAATAGGATTTCAAAATGTAGTAACTTATTCGAAAGAAAAAGAAATTTATTGCCAAAAACATTAGTTACAAAATTTATTTTAAAATTAATTGAGGAAAATGGTCACAGCCTCGGCAAAATGCTGCACAAAAACAGTGCTGATTTACAGGTTGTACCGAATGTAACGATTAGATTTTGTTTTAAAAGTTGTAGCCTACAAGACCAGTGTATAGTTAAATCTGTTATTATTAGGTCATGCGATATTGCGTTACGGTTTTGTAGTTAGTTAAAACTTATTCCACTACATTCAGCCCATCTTAGTTACGCAGTGATAAATTAACAGTACCTATTTCACTTATTCAGGGACGGGTTTACTTTAGTAGGTAATTCACGTAATTTTAAAAATACTTTGTGGCGTAAGCACTGCCATCAAGATAAATTAAGTAACGAACTGCTTTAATGTTTGTTATTTTGTGAGCTAACACTAAAGAAAGAAAGCACATTAATTTGTACACTGCATCCAGATTCTTCAATCGAACGTAAACAATAAACATTCACTTGTCCGTGTATCAGAACAAAAACAGTATGCGAATTACTTTTAAATTAGTTTCTTAACTACCCGCGTTAGTTTCTTGACTACCCGCATTAATTTCTTAAACTACCTGCGTTACTTTTTATTTAGGCTAACCCTTGACAAATAGCAATTAATTGCTACACAAAGACAGCCTTATTGCTATTCGATTAAAAACGAAAAGTAATGCGTTAACTACTGCATTAGAGGTTTAAAAACTTTTCGTAGGTTTTATTTAAGGTGATATTTGAGGTAATTTCTTAAAATAAAGTTGTGAACAATTCACAGTATACAGTTTTTACGATATGAAGTTTTATGAAATGTTGCAGATTTAGTTTTATCGAATAAAAGGTAAATCGAGGCATTTAGTTTTGAATTTTTACAGAGAATTTATTAGGTCCTTATTTAGGCAGTTCATAATACAATGTCACAGATAATTAGCGTGTGTTCAAATAAACATCTGGCGTAAGATAAATCTTATAATTGGATCTACATTTGGTTTTAGTACATTAGATTGCTTTAAAATTAAGAACTCGTTAACTATCCCATCAACGTTAGGTTAGTTAAATGTTAAGATATTAAGACGGTTAAAAAAAAAAAAGAATATGAAAATAATCTTAAGGTTAATAGCGCCTTTACAGTTTACATACAATCGTCAGATAATGTCTGTTTAATTGAATAGAGAAAAGAAAAACCCATCCAGGTTTTCTGAAAGTTTTTGAAGTGAAACTTCTTTATCGGGGTTGGACAAAAATTTAGGGTAACATTTTTGCGTTACGCCGTACGCGTGACATTTTTGCGTTACGCCATACTCGTGACATTTTTAAGGTCATAAAGAAGTTTCACTTCTTACGTGTGTACTCTAGTACACGCATACATTTTTTTTCTTATCCCTATCACGCGTGATTTGACATATTTCTGTAAAGTTGCATATTGTAAATTATTTTTTGAAAAAATAAGGTCATAAAGAAGTTTCATTTCTTACGTGTGTACACGTACGCGTAGCACACGCACACATTTTTTTTTTTTGGTTTTTAGCTTCAAATAAGTCCTAAACGTGGAGTATTCGATAGTACCTAATCGATTTACATTGTGTGCATTTAATGTAATTTCTTGATAATAGTTTTTGTGACTAGCTGCAGTTTGACGTCAACTGAATACATCAATTAGGTAGTTGTACAGTAGTTGTTGAGTAGTTCATTCTTATTACGTTGAAACTAAAATTTAGCTCAGCCCTTTTGCCGTTCGATATTAGATTCACAGATGAGTTTAAGCCTACACTTATTAATTGTTTTAAGTTGAGTTTTCAAAAGTAAACATAACGTTAAGGAATTTAGCCATATGCAAATTGGCCGATAAAAAAAAAAAAGTTTTGAAGGGTTTCTCGCGATTTTTTTTTGTAGGCAGATATTATGTTATCACATGATTACTTTAAATTCAAGTTGGTAAATATTTAGTTGAGAATAAGCTTTCACCACTTTTTGAGTGTTTTCTGCGGTTCAGTTACGAATTATTCGTTTTAAACTTTTTAAGATGTTATTTTTGTGCTGTTGTCACATTTGTTTGTCAATGATCATAACAACAAAATAAAACTGCTGTTAACATTTGAGCAAGCTGCACAGGCTAGCACAATGATAGATTTGGGAGGTATAGTTCAGTAGAGTTCTAGTTGAGTAGGGTTGTAGCATACTGATAGTTGTGTTGAAAGACGCAGCTGGTAATAACCCTTTTGCAGATTTATCACAGCTGGCAATATCATTATTATCACTACCACATTCCAACGCGGAAATAGAACGTGTTTTTAGCCAAATGAATGTCGTCAAAACTAAGCTTCGCAACCGTTTGTCGGTAAAAACTTTAAATGCCATTTTATACATAAGATTCGACCTAAAGAGGGCAGGAAAATGCTGCTACTCTTACACAGTTCCGGATAATGTACTGCGCTCTATAGGCACCAAGGAAATATATAGTCTTGGCAATGAGGCTTCCACGTCTACGTCAACATTATCGGCTGCGGATGAAGACCAAGATATTAATATTTTATTTGATAATAACACACTCCAGCCAGCAGTTTTACGTATATTATCAACGCATACACCACTAGCACAAGCAGTAGATGTTGAAGCGTGTCTTGTGCTATGTGAACTAAATATTGAAATGTTGACACCACTTTCCGATAACACGTTTTTGATCCAAAGACTGATTGTTTGAGTTGTGGCGGGTTTATTAGGTTTTTTAAAAGTTAGTATTAATCTATTGTCCTCCTCATTCCTCAAATGTTTTGTGACATTGATATAATCAGAAAGTGCAGTAGCGGGACAAATACTTATATTTTCTTTAAAGTATGGAAGTATAAGAAGGGGTTGATCTCTACCCGGAGCCGAAGTTTTTATCAAGTCTGTTATGAAAATCTTAGCTCCACTGTCTGAGAAATAAATATTATTAAGATTGATAAGGGATAAAGTTTGGACCCGCTGTGCTGTACACAGCGCAAGTAAAATTACTATTTTTTTAGTCAACTGCTCCAAATTAATGTTTATATTAGGAAACCAGCTTGAGATATGGTTCAAAACTAATTGTGGGTCCCAAGAATAATTATTGTATTTAGGATTACTGGGTTTCAATTTGAATGCTCCCTTTAGGAGTCGTTTTATGCATTCATCCGACCCGATATTATTTCCTAAGATTAAAGACAAGGCAGACCTGTGCGAGTTTAAAGTACCATATGAAGCCCCTTTGTTAAACTCATTTGTTAAAAACGATATAACTGTCGCTACTGTACTTTCAAAATTGGAAATATTTCTATCTAGACAAAATTGCCACCATAGTTTATAAGTTACGTTATATTGCTTCTTAGTGTTACTGGAAAGCGATGCCAACATTAGTTCGACAGCTTCCGATGGGATGTTTCTCCGTAAGAAGGCTTCGCGGAGAGCCTCGCTGCAGCCAGCGTAAGGTGTGAGTGCAGTGGGCGCGACAGGTGACTGAAATGAGAATGCGTTAGATTCGTATCTGCTTTAAACTTGGAACCCCTACCCTTTACGAGAAAGCTCTGCCAAATGACTTCTCATTTCTTTGCTTTTAGGGGGGGGGGGGGGCAATAAATGAAATGTACAGACTATACGGCTCTGAGTAAGTAGTGTGTATTGTGTATCAAACGTAACATTCAATTATGTATTGTGTTAATTTTATTTATTACGGATTCAACATCAAACAACTCTACGGTAAGTATCAAGGTGCGTATTAACTATAGAGCTATTGCACGCCTCATAAGCGAAGCGTTGAGGTGGGTACTACTGTCACTTCGCGCAAAACATCTGATTTTTCAAATTTAAAATGTCTTTATGTATCATACATTGCACTTGTAAGATAATACATACACACACATATTAAGAAAAAACACTATTTTTAACGTTCATGATATTTTTGATGTCATTTTTAGGGTTCCGTAGCCAAAATGGCAAAAACGGAACCCTTATAGTTTCGTCATGTCCGTCTGTCCGTCTGTCCGTCTGTCCGTCTGTCACAGCCGATTTACTCGGAAACTATAAGTACTACAGTGATGAAATTTGATGGGAATATGTGTTGTATGAACCGCTACAAAAATATGACACTAAATAGTAAAAAAAAGAATTGGGGGTGGGGCCCCCCATACATGTAACTGAGGGATGAAATTTTTTTTTTCGATGTACATACCCGTGTGGGGTATCAATGGAAAGGTCTTTTAAAATGATATAAAGTTTTCTAAAAAACATTTTTCTTAAAGTGAACGGTTTTTGAGATATCAGCTCTCAAAGTCGTAAAAAGTATGTCCCCCCCCCTCTATTTTTATAACTACGGGGTATAAAATTCTAAAAAAAATAGAGGTGATGCATGCTAATTAACTCTTTCAACGATTTTTGGTTTGATCAAAGTATCTCTTATAGTTTTTGAGATAGGTTGATTTAACTGTAATTTATTATATTTGCTGCTACGGAACCCTTTGTGCGCGAGCCCGACTCGCACTTGGCCGGTTTTTGTTATTTAAACTAGTTAAAAAACAGTTTAAAAAAGTTCTGTCTTGGACGTCCGTGTGTCTGTATGTGCGGATCCTTTTTCTTGTTAACACGATAGCGACCGAAATACTTTACTAATCGAGTCTTTTTTTTTCTCTTACGCTTGAGTATGCTCAGGAATAGAACCCTTTCATTTTTCAGGGTCTGATTCGATGTGGTTTAATTGTTATTAAATAAACAAAAATAATAATTAATAAATATTTATTAAAAAAAAATTATGAGGCGTGCACTTTTGGATTTTCCAAATTATTATTTATTACCTTACCTAATACCTATAGGTATGTTATAGCTAATTGCTGCTGGGCGCTGGCTGCGATTTCGTCCATGTATCTACTGAAAGGTTTCATGACATAATATGAGCACAGGGGAATAAAATAAAAATACCAGTATGTACATCCAAAAATATTTATTTCAATTATTACAAATTATCCTTAATCTAATTTTGAAAATCTAACACTGAATTAGATTCCTTACAATAATATTATTCAAATTAATAACAAAATAACGTATTTTACGGCTAAATTAATATTGAACTAATTATGTAGTTAAAACACGAAAGCGCATTACCTTGTTATACCAGCTGCATTAACCAAAAATTTTATATGATACAATATTTTCAACTGATATCGAAATGTACGAAAATAGTAGGATTTATTTTGTTTTTTTTATTACTATACTTCATAAAGACACAATTAACACTAGAGCGCACGCGCGTGGGACATAGGTCACCCAGTGCTATATATTGCTAAATATTTTTTTAAACAATCGTGCTTGAGTGTTGTTGTCTCAGGTATTCCCCGACTACCAATCACCGGACATTTTAGCAGCGTATCAGCTTCCTTGGTGCAACGAAGTGTACACTGCGAAAATATAAAAGTACATGGGTGACGCAGGTCCCCCGCGCGAGCGTTCTAGGAAGTTTTTGAAATCATACAATTACGAGTGAAAATCAAGTATACCGCTTTTATTTGTTACTGCTCTTATGATCAATTTATACTTTTAAGAAATTATTAATATATGGGTAACGAAAATCGAAATAAAATACTCATATTCGAGTGCTAGGACATACTTATTTTTTATCCATACTATAATATTATAAATGCGAAAGTAACTCTGTCTGTCTGTCTGTTACTCAATCACGCCTAAACTACTGAACCAATTTTTATGAAATTTGGTATGGAGATATTTTGATACCCGAGGAAGGACATAGGCTACTTTTTATCCCGGGAAAATCCCGGAAATCCCACGGGAGCGGGAACTATGCGGGTTTTCTTTGACGGCGCGAGCGAAGCCGCGGGCGGAAACCTAGTTGACAATAAAATTTTATTGGATAAGAACAACTTATTCTTAAACTTTATAATTAGATGATTATTTTTACCAAATTTGTAGTTTCCAAAGTAAAAAAAACTGATTGATCACAATAAGTAATAAATTAGTTACTTTTCACAGAGGTTTATGTTTAGCTCATAATTTAAGTAAAATGAGAAAATATTGATATTTTTTTGTTTCATCACTTAAAAATAAAGTTGATTCATAAATAAGTACTTCGTTTACTTTTTTAACTACGATTTTTATGAAAAAAACGTGCGTCGTATTGGGTGACATATGTGACCCACGCGTGCACTCAAGGAAAATTTTAGGCGCGAGCGCTCTAGTGTTAACTCGTACCTACTCATAATACGATACCTTGGAGTTGGAGCGAAAATATTGTTTGTAATAATTTGGCTAGGTAACTAATTATTGAAATGAAAATAATAATTAGAAAAATGCATTGTGAAACCGTTTTAACCCGGCGTCATTGAGGTTGGGTCAAAATGACCCGGCTTGTTTAATGTTTGATTATATTTTTGTTAATATACAAAATAAAACTAATAATATCTATATATGTTTTATTCTAAACTTGCACCCAAAATGATTCTTACAAAACTTTTATCTCTTAACATCTACATAGTGAATAATATCTGAAGAATGAAGCGATGAAATATAATATATGATCAAACGAACTTCAGAGTGAAGTTCGATCATTATTATATGAATCGCTTCATTCGAAGATATTAACACCCACCACACCCTAACCCAAAGTTTTGTAAGATTACAGACTCTAAAAATAACGAATATCGTACAAAGCGAGCAAATACTTGTCAGGTCGTAATACCCACAATTAAAAAAAAATAAAATCTAAAGGCGTGCGTAGTTGCTAGCATTGAAAAAGGGAACTACATAGTAAATAATATCTTCGAATGAAACGATTCATATAATAATGATCAAACTTCACTCTGAAGTTCGTTTGATCATACATTAGTACATTTCGCATTCAAATCATTCAAAATTATTGTAAAATACACGATGAAATTCGAAAATTTAGTTAAAAACATACTTTGTATAGAACGAATTGTAAAAACGCGTTCACTCGACCTAAGTAAGTATCTAATATGATATCAATAAACTAATCTGAATTATTACTGACTCTACAATTCCTATTTTCATTAAGTATTCCAATTATCTTAATATTAGATACCCAATCTCGATTAAACGCGTTTCTATCTGTGCTTTTCCGTAAATCATTGTTTCATTTTCGAATGTCACTTTTAAAGTAACAAAACACGGCTGACCTACCGTGTTTCGAACAAAATGCATGAAAACTTTCATTAGTAGATAGTTAAGTCTTGTATTTTAAAAGCATGCAATAATTTGTATTTCATTCAAAAACATAATTCGTTTATCGAAACGTTTTTTGCTTAAAACGGTTTCACAATGCATTTTTCTAATTATTATTTTCATTTCAATAATTAGTTACCTAGCCAAATTATTACAAACAATATTTTCGCTCCAACTCCAAGGTATCGTATTACGAGTAGGTACGAGTTAATTGTGTCTTTATGAAGTATAGTAATAAAAAAAACAAAATAAATCTCGTGTAGAGCCATTTAAATCTCGATAATTATTTCTATTAATATTACCTATAGGTACAAACTTTTAAAACTGTCAATTAATGTCAATTGCGCGGCAAATTTGTATTTTTTTTTTTCTTTTTGAAAATTTCATCATCTGTTGTTTTACAGTATTTTTCTATGAAAATATGTGCAGTTTACAATAAAAACTACGTATATCGAAACAATACAGCTTTGTCTGAATATTTAACTATTGTCCTAGTGAATCATTTTCACTATCGTCGAATCAATTTAAAATTCGATCAAGTGCGTTCCGTTTCGGAACGCCACAGATAATAAAATATAGATAATAAAAGTGGCAACGCCACAATGTCATGGTGGTATACATTGAGGATACAAGCACTATAAAGAGATAAGAGAAGCCCGAAAACCATATTCCTGTATGTTCAGTTAATACAGGAAAAGTTATAGGTGGTCAGTGGCGATATTTTACGGCATGATATAGAATTTTAACAATTTCTATATCATATAATATCAAAATAATGTAGATAAATGCTAATGCTTCCTTCTAGGGAAGCGCGCTCCATCATAGGCCACATCTCAGCTTACCATTAGGCGAGATCGTGGTCAAGCGCTTCCCTATCACACAATAAAAAATAAAAAAATAAATAAATAAATAAAATACAATGAGCCGCAAAGATTTTATGAAAAAATTAAGCACAGATTTGAAGGTGCCTTGGATGCAAATACGACTTTTAAAACTGTCAATTAATGTCAATTGCGCGGCAAATTTGTATTTTTTTTTTCTTTTTGAAAATTTCATCATCTGTTGTTTTACAGTATTTTTCTATGAAAATATGTGCAGTTTACAATAAAAACTACGTATATCGAAACAATACAGCTTTGTCTGAATATTAAAATATTATGTTCTCAGTTCAATTACATTATTACTATTTTCGTACATTTCGATATCAGTTGAAAATATTGTATATTTAGGAACAGAAGTGGGAATGAAATAAAAAACACAACGTTACAATTATTTACAAAACTCGTTAATAACTTTATTAACACTAATACCATTTAAATTTAAAACCAAGAACACGAAATACAAAATACAAAATTATAAAATAATTTTACACTAATTCCACAATAATTTCTTTAAACATTACAGTAAAAAAATCTTATACAAAGGAAAATAACTAGGCAGTTGACTTCACAAACGGGCAGAGTTGTAGTATGTCAATTGACTCGCGACGAATGGTGCCGCGAATGAGCGCGCCAGCGCTTTTATCTGCAATCCGCCACCACTTGTCATCCCCTCTATTGGCGCTGTTTTAGTTTTTGTCTAACACGGCCTCTCCTGACTGGAGGACGTCCTCGTTCTCCTTTGTTTTATGCGGAGAAGTACAGGCTCCTCTCGAAGTGCCTGATGCAGGTTCAACAACAACGACTGGGTCATTTGTGGACTCCTCATCTTCAATACTGGCAGCATCTGGGAAGGATTAATGATAAGGTATTAGCAACTAATAAACATTACACTCCCCTTATAACAGGTAAGCGCAATACACAGAGAGGAAGCACTACGTTCGCTATCTCTGACACCAATGACAGTATAACATGGGCACAACGTTCGCGTATTATACTTTACGCATATAAAATAAAACGACCATATGACATAGGCACGACGTTAGCATATCATGAGTCCAAAACAAATGACGTATAACATAGGCACGACGTTAGCATATTATACGTTACGCATATAAAATAAAACGACCACATGACATAGGCACGACGTTAGCATATCATGAGTCCAAGACAAATGTATAACATAGGCACGACGTTAGCATATTATACATTACGCATATAAAATAAAACGACCACATGACATAGGCACGACGTTAGCTTATCATGAGTCCAAGACAATTGTATAGCATAGGCACGACGTTAGCATACTATACGTTACACATAGAAAATAAAACAACCACATGACATAGGCACGACGTTAGCTTATCATGAGTCCAAGGCAATTGTATAGCATAGGCACGACGTTAGCATACTATACGTTACACATAGAAAATAAAACAACCACATGACATAGGCACGACGTTAGCTTATCATGAGTCCAAGACAATTGTATAGCATAGGCACGACGTTAGCATACTATACGTTACACATAGAAAATAAAACAACCACATGACATAGGCACGACGTTAGCTTATCATGGGAAAACTATAATTTGTGACATAGGCACGTCGTTCGCTTATCACAAATTAGGGATCAGCTCACCCTCAAAAAACGCAGCACATGTCTCAGGAGTCCACTCCCCACGCCACGGCACCATGAATTCTGTCGCAGCTTGCGTCGATTTGCCATAAGAGCCCTCCAGTAACTGCAGCTCGTATCGACCGTGGGGAAGCGTTTTGACCACGCGATATGGGCCGCGCATACCCGAGTCGAGTTTGCCAGTTGTTTGAGCCTGTTTTATAACAAAAAGCAAAGAATTAATTTCAAATAACCGTGATGCCTTTCGGCTAGCATTCACAGTTTTGTCTTGCCAACGTTGGTTATATTTTTTTTAAACGCTCAGAAACACGTTGTCTACGCATTTCTCGTAATGCGTCGCGATTGGGACGAGAGCCTTCTAGTGCGATGTCACCAATGAGGTAACGTAAAACAGGTCACGCAGCTTTAATACCCACCAATAGATTCAGAGGTGAAAAGCTTGTAGTTTTCTGTTTTGTAATGTTCAGAACCAGCTGTAGTCGCCATATGACATCAGACCAATCATTTTGTCGGTGATTGCATTCTATACGAACCATGTTGAGTAAGGTTCGACAATAACGTTCAACCTGCCCGTTTGAATTATGCATCTCTGGTGTTATGAGATGCATGTCAATGCCCAAGTCAGTAAAAAGTTTTGTTATTTCTGAACTCTGAAACATTCGACCCCGATCTGCCACAAATAATTTTAGAGGTCCCAAACAAAGAGATAACATTATAAAAAAATATTTTTAATTCAGTGGAATCTTGACCAAACATAGGATACAAATTACAAAAGACAGTATTTGGAAAAATGTGCGTTTTTATGTGCTATACATATCAAACAATGGTCAATGTATTTTTTTTTACAAATAATAACACCAACCAGATAGTGTCTATAATTTTGCAAGGCCTTTACAACGGCTAAAGTTTCAAGTTTCCAGCTCATAGGAATGATACCTTGGCTCAGCACCTTGAGTTTGTTTACTGAAGTAACTCACCACCCGCTTATGCCCCTTTTCATGAACCTGAAGAAGCACTGCACCATATCCTATACAGCTGGCATCTATATGAACTTCAATAGGTAAAGCCGGATCATACATAGCTAACACAGGTTCACTGGTAAGATGAGAAATAATTACTTGGCGTGCTTCTTCTTGTTCACTACTCCAAATAAAAGGTACCCCTTTTTTCGTCAACTTTGTAATAGGCACAGCCTTTATAGCAAAGCCAGCTATGTAACGTCGAAAATAACTTGAACTGTCTGGTTTGTTTAACGGTCTTTGGAATCGGTGCTTCGACCAAAGCTTTAATCTTTTGACCACTCGGTCGTACCTGACCCTGACTAATCGTACGTCCCAAATATTCGATTTAAGTAGATAGAAAAGAGCATTTCTTTAAATTTATGGAAAACTCCGCGCTTGTAAGAGTTTTAAGAACTCTACGTAAAATCGACAAACCCTCCTCAACCGTACCGCTCATAATGAGGACATCATCGACGTAAACTAGGGCTTCACGATTTAATATATCGGTGCCAATGATGATTGGTGTATTCATCAATTTTGAACTAACTACGTGTAAATCTACTTCTAAAGTAATTTCATTAAACTCTATTGGTAAAGTGACAAAATAAGTCGATTCAATTTCCTGCCCACCAATACCACGCAAGATCCTAAATGCAGGCATTCGCGCACATTTCAAATGCTTTAATAATGATAAGGAAAATAATGATATACTAGAGCCGCTATCGATTAAGACATCGACTGGGATTCCCTGGATGACAGCTACAACAATCTTTATTCTTACTGTCCGGGTTTTCTTCGCAAAAATTAACATTGTTTGTATTACGTGCCTCCCGACTTTAATTTTGCAAAACACGCCTCAGTTTTATGGCCGGGCTTTTTGCAGAAATCACACAATACAGATTTATTCGAATTATTAATAGAAAAATATTTATGGTCATTACTTTGATTAGAAAGAATCGACTTAGCTTTTTTAGAACAATTTGATTGTGTATGACCATGTTGACCGCACAAGAAACATTTCTGTTCGTTAAATCGTCGTTTACGATTATTAACTACATGTTCAGATTTTAAAGAACGATCATAGCGCGACCTGTGATCAAAATGTCTGTTTGAGGAGGAATTGGATTTAACGTAAATTGAAAAGAATTCAACCAATTCATTTGTCGTTAGCTTTGCATTAATGGCTGCAGCGCGAATCTGCGGATCCGTAATCCCTCGTATTATTATTGCAGATATAAGTTCGTCACTTAACCCCCTAACAACACGCAACCTTAGAAGAGAGCGACGAGCATAGTCTGCATACGTTAGGTATTTATCAGAATTGGTACTCATAACGTCATATAAAATATTCGCGATATCAGGTTTCTTAGGACACAAAGGTTTAAATTCTTTTTTAAAATTGCTCCAACTACGGTCTGATGTTACCCATTCATTGAGCCAGGTCCTAGCATCTCCCTTTAAACAATTACCTATACGAGATAGACACTCATTATCATTCCATTGATTTATAACCTTAGCGCAATCGACCTCCTCACACCAGGTTTCTATATCGTTTATACTCGGATCAAAATTTGAAATGTAATAAGATTGGCTCAACCTCACCGTCGTATTGATTGATCGTATAGCATCAACAATACGATTAGTAGCGTTACGATCGCAGCCGACTGTGGCGCTCCCGGAATGTCCCGGTGAAGAAGGGACCGCCGACCCTGAGTGCGCCGCAGGCTCCGGATGCACAGCGACGGGCTCGACGATCCGTGACCTCGGCGGCGTTGTTGTCACACCGCCAGTGTTGGATCCTCGTCGTGACGGAGAAGAGTGACGTTCTTCTAACGACTTTAGTCTATCTGAAATTTGTTGCATTTGTTGTGTTAATGCATCGTTGAAAGGACTATACCGTCGTCGGCTGCGTATAGGAGGTGTAGCACTACGATTCCTAGAACGGCTTCGGTCTTTGTGCTTCTTATTAGGCATCTCGTACGTAATTTTTTTTTTTTTTTACAATGGAGGAAAATGTCGATACAAGGAAACGATAAAAATTAAATATGAAGAAAAAAAAACTATTAACTTAATATTTCGTTAACGTAAAGAAAAAAACTAAGTTGCGGGTACATTTAAAAAAGAATACGTATCGTACTATACAAAGGTGAAATAAGCGTAATTAAATCATATGCTGTAATTTTGTTAAACAAAACACATAAATCACAAAAGGTTTAAATAAATGCTTCAATTACTATACCAAAGCTGCTTTAAGCTATAAATTGATAAGAAGCTCGCTTCTCCTTAGATAGCAAATGATCGGAATATACTCACCAAAATTTTGCGTTATATACTTAGCCACACAACTACTATTTTAATTTCACTTAAACGAAACAATGAAAAGTTTATAAAGTATTATTGAGGGTAATTTAAAAGTGTAATGAACTAATTCGTTTGAAGAGTCAAACTGCCATTTTCAGAAAGCAAACGGTTAAGGACGCGTGAGAATCACTATCCCTCTTCTGAATTTAGGAACAGAAGTGGGAATGAAATAAAAAACACAACACACCACTTTCCGATAACACGTTTTTGATCCAAAGACTGATTGTTTGAGTTGTGGCGGGTTTATTAGGTTTTTTAAAAGTTAGTATTAATCTATTGTCCTCCTCATTCCTCAAATGTTTTGTGACATTGATATAATCAGAAAGTGCAGTAGCGGGACAAATACTTATATTTTCTTTAAAGTATGGAAGTATAAGAAGGGGTTGATCTCTACCCGGAGCCGAAGTTTTTATCAAGTCTGTTATGAAAATCTTAGCTCCACTGTCTGAGAAATAAATATTATTAAGATTGATAAGGGATAAAGTTTGGACCCGCTGTGCTGTACACAGCGCAAGTAAAATTACTATTTTTTTAGTCAACTGCTCCAAATTAATGTTTATATTAGGAAACCAGCTTGAGATATGGTTCAAAACTAATTGTGGGTCCCAAGAATAATTATTGTATTTAGGATTACTGGGTTTCAATTTGAATGCTCCCTTTAGGAGTCGTTTTATGCATTCATCCGACCCGATATTATTTCCTAAGATTAAAGACAAGGCAGACCTGTGCGAGTTTAAAGTACCATATGAAGCCCCTTTGTTAAACTCATTTGTTAAAAACGATATAACTGTCGCTACTGTACTTTCAAAATTGGAAATATTTCTATCTAGACAAAATTGCCACCATAGTTTATAAGTTACGTTATATTGCTTCTTAGTGTTACTGGAAAGCGATGCCAACATTAGTTCGACAGCTTCCGATGGGATGTTTCTCCGTAAGAAGGCTTCGCGGAGAGCCTCGCTGCAGCCAGCGTAAGGTGTGAGTGCAGTGGGTGCGACAGGTGACTGAAATGAGAATGCGTTAGATTCGTATCTGCTTTAAACTTGGAACCCCTACCCTTTACGAGAAAGCTCCGCCAAATGACTTCTCATTTCTTTGCTTTTAGGGGGGGGGGGGGGGGGGCAATAAATGAAATGTACAGACTATACGGCTTTTAAAATATAAGTCTGGTAAGCGAACTAAACTTTGCTGGTTTAGTTCTTGCTATATCGCTATCCGTGCCTGCTTCTCGTGTTTACGGGTGAATTAAGTTTATCAATAGTCATAAATGCAATGCTATACAGAGGATATACTGCATTTAAAACATGACAAAGTCTGGTAAGCGAACTAAACTTTGCTAGTTTAGTTCTTGCTATATCGCTGTCCGTGGCTGCCTCGCGTGTTTACGGATGAATAAAGTAATGTCCTGTCTTCGCATCCACAGCTAACTGTCCTATACTGTCATAATCTTAACACAGATTCATTCGACATAGCTCCCCACGAGCTCAGTTCTTCATTTTTGCACTCGCACAACTGTGGACAACACAAGAGCAATGCCTCCATTGGTAGCAGTTACAATCAAGGGCTAGCAAGGCAGGCTAGCCATATTACGGATGTTGGAACAACCGACTATATTTAGGGCAATTTTCTTTGTACAGTGTAACGTTTAGACTGTCGTAGCATTCCTACGGAACAAAGATGGGATCAGATCTGCATCCTTAATGAAGTTTATCGAAAGGAGATACTTTCAGACGACGATAGTATTCAAAATCCACCATATTCCTGAACATAATAATGCATAGTTAAGCTTATAATCTCTCTTGCCATTATCCTGCAGCAGAATTCCTTGGCGATAATTTGTTCTCGTTAGAACGAGCGAGGTTGTTACGATAATATGAGAAATCCTGTCAGTTAGAGACCTGAACGACGCGATAGAGTACCGCTATTTCAGTAGTAGTAGCACCTAGAAGGGTGAAGGTATTCTGGAAAGCGGAACTGAAGGCCCGGTCGGCAGCACCAGCCACCTAATAGACAGTGTTCAGTGCTGCACCACTATAATCTGCAAAATGACTCTGACGGTATGAAAATGTACCTACCGTACACGAACGTACATTTTCAAAATATCAAATGATATAGTTGGAATAAAAATCCTATTTGCCTCCGTCTACCCAAAAGACATACGGAGTAGCTAGTAGTAGTTGGTTGAATTAGAATAAAGTACCTATAGTTAAAATCCTTTGTTACTGACTGGATAAATTTGGCTCTTTTCCTATCTGACGTTCATATAGCTGTTGACTGCCTAGTGTTATGCACAAACACAATTGAGTATTTGAATAAAAAAAAATTATTGATTTTTTTTATGTATTTTGAAACTTTATTATTAATAATATTGATATTTAATACAAATAACTTCAAAAACATTTTTTTCCGTTAATTATAAGCAATTAAAAATTGATGAAATTTAAATTAGAATCACGTGACTACAAACGCGCCATGACTGGTCACCATATAGTTGTGACGTCATAATGTTATAACGTTTACGGCTATTACAATAATATTGATTTATTGCTAAGATACGATTTGTTTGTTGGTTCCGAATTAGTTAGTTAGTTACGAAAATAATATTCTTGATGTTGATATATTTATGATCACCGATTTTTGTCAGGAGTTGCCTTTGTAGTATTCGTACATAATGGTACAAAACGATAACTTTTGAGGTTCGCCATTTTTAATATAAATTTAAATAATATAATTAAAATTAATATAATTAATATGTAATTTAATAATGACAACAAAATTAAATAGATCAAAACCCTGTATTTATTATTAACACGCTTTTATTAGCTTCATCTGTATGTTTGTATGTAACCGACTCCTTTCGAAGTTTCGACCCGATTTTGACCCACTTAAAACCGACGGGTTTTGTTCTATCAAGGTCCGATGACAATACAATAATATCATAAATTTATCCTTTTATACTGATAAGGATCGCCAGGATCAGCTTAAAACATATGTTTGTAAGTAACCAATTCTCCTTTCGATTCGATTTAGACCCACTATAAACCGACGGATTTAATTTAAATTTTGTATACTTATAAAAACCCGGTAACAATACAATAATTTCATGAATTTATCTTATTATCCTGTTTAGTTTTTCAAACTACAATACATATTTATTTTTCTATCAACTGCAATGAGTGAAAACTAACATTATGACGTCACACGCATTCGGGTGACGCTTCGGGAGTTGTCGGCGTGTCTTCGGTACTGGATTCAAAGACTAATTTTTATTTTGAAATAACTTTTGAATTATTGCAAAAAAAATAAAAATAAAAACAGTTTTGTTATAAAACTAATATATGATCTTTCCATTTATCACAAAAAAATTTTTCATTCAAATACTCAATTATTATAAATAAGTCAGCCCGAGGCTTTCGGTATATAAGTTCTGATGTAAATCATAATTATATTTTAAAACCGAATTGATTAAAAGTAACGTACTTGGCTGTAGTAATTGCAGTTTTGGGACACAGATAAGCTCCTTATCATTTTAGTCTCTTGAGTTCAGTATATTTGTTTCCAGTACAGAGTTTATGACCTATCAGTTTTAAATAAATAATTCATGCATTGTACTGAAAGTACTAGCCATGTTTAGATTATGATTGGTGGCGTTGGCTCTAAACATTAATAGATACCGCACGGTTTGGTTGGATGTTAAAAATCTGTATTATAATTAAAACCGTTTACCTGTTTTGATATTTTATTGCCTTATTCAAGGGGTGACCTTTTAAATTTATTTCTGACCCCAAAAGTAAGGACCAAGGTCTCTTCTTGTCCGGTTGGGTTAATACTGTGTGAGTTGAGACAGGTGGCAATTCTATGTTAAGATGGTTCAATTGTGCTTCTGCAGAGTTCTAATTGAATAAATAAAGGTTTGAGTTTGAGGTATTTTTGCCTCGTCGGGATCAGCTGTTGCTTCATTTTGTAAGTAACATCTAAATGCGTAATTGAAAGTCGTTACTGGCGCTTTCGCAGATTTACGCTAAAGATAGTGGAAATTGTAGTAACTTTAACTTTTCAAGCCCAAAAGGTTAACTAAGGTACACTTGAACCAATCTCATAAGTTCTAATACTTTTAATCATTATGATTAAAAAAATACTGTAAAACAACAGATGATGAAATTTTCAAAAAGAAAAAAAAATACAAATTTGCCGCGCAATCGACATTAATTGACAGTTCTAAAAGTTTGTACCTATAGGTAATATTAATAGAAATAATTATCGAGATTTAAATGGCTCTACACGAGATTTATTTTGTTTTTTTTATTACTATACTTCATAAAGACACAATTAACTCGTACCTACTCGTAATACGATACCTTGGAGTTGGAGTGAAAATATTGTTTGTAATAATTTGGCTAGGTAACTAATTATTGAAATGAAAATAATAATTAGAAAAATGCATTGTGAAACCGTTTTAAGCAAAAAACGTTTCGATAAACGTAAGTAATTTTATAAGTACCCTCGATAACAATACTTTTTGCAATATCACGCGACACTCCATCGTATCGCATTCAAAATTGGGAATCGGAGTGCGAGGATCTGTGGGTCATGACTGAGGTATTGTTAAATGGTAAGACAATTAAGTTAGCTATTTATATATAATATAACGACTTATGCCCTTATGCACTATGTTCATAATCGCACAACACGACTTATATTATTGCCAGTTTTGGTTTTATAGAAATGATGTGACTTATTATGCTTGAAATTTGTGTACTTTATGACTCAATTGAGGCTTTTTAGTGGAAAAACTATGCACGTAGCTTGAAAAACGAATGAAATCAACGGGTTTTTTTATCGTTATTAGATAATAAAAACAAAACATCATTTAGGTATTTATGCATTTAACCCTAGAAGTCCAATCTACGTAAATTTGACGTATGAACTCTTCTATATTTACCATCGAATCGCTGCAAAATCCAGAATCAACTCATTAGCCGTCGAGACCTAGCAGTACATAGTTGGCTCATCCATGTAAATTCCGCCATTTGGTTGTAAAGAGGATGTTGTGCGTCATTTTGACGTATAATTGGGCTTTTCGTAACTTTTAAAATTGTTTCAAATTTTTATTTTGTGATTTATTTGAATGATTTTTTTCCAAGTCACGTTTCACATGATATCTATAACTATTGTCCTAGTGAATCATTTTCACTATCGTCGAATCAATTTAAAATTCGATCAAGTGCGTTCCGTTTCGGAACGCCACAGATAATAAAATATAGATAATAAAAGTGGCAACGCCACAATGTCATGGTGGTATACATTGAGGATACAAAGAGATAAGAGAAGCCCGAAAACCATATTCCTGTATGTTCAGTTAATACAGGAAAAGTTAAAGGTGGTCAGTGGCGATATTTTACGGCATGATATAGAATTTTAACAATTTCTATATCATATAATATCAAAATAATGTAGATAAATGCTAATGCTTCCTTCTAGGGAAGCGCGCTCCATCATAGGCCACATCTCAGCTTACCATTAGGCGAGATCGTGGTCAAGCGCTTCCCTATCACACAATAAAAAATAAAAAAAATAAATAAATAAAATACAATGAGCCGCAAAGATTTTATGAAAAAATTAAGCACAGATTTGAAGGTGCCTTGGATGCAAATACGACTTGTGGCACGCACTTTGAAGAGACTCTACGTGACAATAGCCCAATTTTTTCAAAATATGTGGTACCAGAGTATCCATAAAATGTTTACGAAAATGCAGGACCAAAGTCGAGAAAATATCTTTTGTATATTATTTTGTAGTTTTTAATATTAACATCCTTCTTGACTTTTTGTGGCATAGAATTAAGTATAGTGGGTAATAAGAAATTAGCCGTACGCTTCCCATAAAGATTGTGTACTTTAGGAATAATTAATTTTTTATTAGTTATTTGTCTGGTAGCAAACTGATGCGAAATGGGATTTTGAAAGTTTATGTTATGAAATTGTTCTATGAGAAAAATCTTTTGAAACATTTGTCTTATTGGCAGTACATTACAATAGCTAAATAGTTCGAGAGGTTTATCTTTAAACTTGTTTTTAATATTAATAGGTACAATTTTTTTTATTAGTCTTAGTTGTAAATTTATGATTCTATCAATGTAAGTATTAAATGTACGTCCATAACTTGTGATACCGTATTGTATTATTGATTCTGCCAATGATCTATAGATACCGAGAAGAATTTTGTATGGTACTTTATTTCTGATGATATATAATTTTGAGAGTATGGCCCTAAGTTTATCACACAGATGGTCTATATGATGGTTCCAATTAAATCTGTTATCAACAATCAGTCCTAAGTAAGTATAATAAGGCACTTGGTCCACACATTCACACGAGCAGTCCGGGTTATAATATGTAGCTTTGTGAAGACATACGTGATTGTGTGCCGTGATTTTAAAATTATTAAAGTTTTTCAAATGACTCGAGTGTACATGTACTATTTTTGTTTTCTTAACATTTATGACAAGACCCGCATCGTGCGACCACATTAGGATACGCGTAAAATCTTCCTGTAACTGTTGAGCTGCAGTATTAATATTTTTGTCTGAGGCTATTAGACAGGTGTCATCAGCATATTGATAGATAGAACAGTGGTTGATGACATGTTCCATATCATTTACATACGCCAAGTACAATAAAGGTCCTAACACCGAGCCCTGTGCTGTACCCTCGGTGATGGTCATTTCATTGCTCATTTCATCGCCTACTTTAACACGAAATTTTCTATTAGCAAGATAATCTTTAAACCATCCCAGAAGAGGTCCACGGATACCGGAGTTGTCTAGTTTGTGTATAAGAGTGTCATGCCTGAGTGTATCGAATGCCCTACTATAATCGATAAATAATAGCAGTACATGTTTTTTGTTATCGAGACATGAGTTTACTTCATCTGTAAATTTTGACAAAAGTTGTGAAGTTGACTTACACGGTTGAAATCCAAATTGAGAGACAGATAAAATTTTATTTTCGGCATAGAAATTCTGCATTTGTTCGGCTATAAATTTTTCCACGATTTTGTCTAATACCGGAAGAATGGTAATCGGGCGATAATTTTCATACTCACTTCGCGTACCCTTTTTGTGAATAGGTCGGATTATTCCAGTTTTTAACTCTAAAGGATATTTAGCATTAACAATAGATGCATTAATAAATTTAACTATAATATCTACGATTTTAGTGCATATATTTTTTATGTCAATACATCGAATGTTGTCGAATCCGGGAGCTTTATTGATATTAAGTTTTTTGTTGTTAGCTTTTTTAAGTAGCATTGATTTATTTTGTGGATAATAATAATCATTTTCACATAATAGACGCTTATTGCATTTAGGAATGATTTTTTTAATACTATAATAAAATTCTTGTGCAAAATTATTAGCAATTGTTTTAATGTCTATGTTATTTTTATGAAATGCTTTTAAGATACAGTTGTCTATTGAATTTTTGCAGCGACCTGTTAATGAATTCAAAATTTGCCATAAAGCGTGACTATTGTTGTAGTTTTGATTAATTTGATTATGATAGTAATTATTTCTTGATTTTTCTATGAATTTACGCGTTTTATTACGTAATTTATTGTATTTTAATCGAAGTATTTTATTAGTCGGGTCATTTTTCCAGTCAATAAAAGATAAATCTTTTTTTTCACACATAGTTTTTATGGTGCTAGTAATCCAAGGATCTTTGTTTCTTTTACTTGATGTTGAAATTATTTGTTCAAATTGTGATTGATTATAACAATTTTGGATGGTATTTTTTAAGTTATCATATAATTTATATGGACACTCTGTATTCGTAAAATCATCCCAGCTAACATGATCAAGCAAATTATTAAGTTTATTGTTATCTATTTTTCGAATGACTTTAACGTCACCCTGTACATGTGCTAATGATTGTCCAATGCACGACAATACGATCATACGGTGATCAGCCATTGCAGTGCCGAGCGCGCCCGAGTACAGGTCTAACAATTGCGTCCTTACAAAAATGTGATCGATTACGCTACGCGTTATTATTTGGTTTCTTATTTCAATTCTTGTATAATCGGTTATAACACTTGTTAGACCGCACTCGGCCATGCTATTTATGTAAAAATCTTGAATGTTACCCTTTATTTTTATATCTATGTTCATGTCTCCTAAAACAAAAATATCTAAGTGTTTAAAAGGTTTACTAGATAAAAGATCCTTTATCTCCCTTACGAACAAGTATTTACTTTCGTTGGGTGGCCTATATATTGCACAAATTGTTGCAACGTATTTGTGATTAGTCGTTAAATGACCTATGATTGATTCACAGTGATTTAAAGTGTGATGTTTGAATGTAAATACGTGAACGTTCCGTATGTATATTATAATACCGCCACCTTTTTTATTCTTACGTAACTTTTTGTGCATTATATAGCCATTTACATTGAACATATTTGCGATATTATCTTTAATGTTTACTTCAGTTAATATGAGAATATCTATTGGTGAACATGAACTGTTTATTAATTCTAAAACATAACAAAAATTTTTAATTAGTGATCTTACATTTATATGGACTAAATTTAACTTAAATTGAGATTTCGCTAACGATGGAACATTTTTACAAAATGAGTTATATGTACTACAATTAAAAAGTTCTAAATTATTGCTTGGGATATTCGACTGAACTATGGTGACCTACATAAAATACTACATCTATTACCGCCGATGATGTGCTGGTGCTGCCTGGTTGAGGAGATTTTCAATGTCTGTTTCGCTTCTGATCACAATAGGTTTATTATTCTCTGATTTACGGATTAATATATTCCCATTCTGGAACCACACATATTTATAATTTGGTGTTAATTTTTGCTTAGCTTGCCACAGCAGGGTTTTATTCGCTTTAGTTAGGGCTTTGCGTACTATCACTTTGGTTTTAGCTGCTGGTACTGCTTCATCACATACCACCTGTCCCACAAGTACCTCTCTGCGTCTGGAAGCACGTACCCACATATTACATAATTCCTCCTGTTTGAACTCCAGTTGAATACATCCATCCTGTCCGTTTCTTCCTTCCAGGCGCTTCACGTTGGAGATTCCTTCTTTGGTTAGATTTAGGTTATCAGCTAACTTGTTACATAAGTCATTAAGGTCTTCATTAGGACGAGACGGAATGTTGGCAACTTCTATGACGGTATCCAGACGCTGCTGTTCCATATAGCGCACGTGTTGTTTTAATGCATTTATTTCTAGATCGAGGTGTGATTTTTCGTTTTTGAGGTTAGTATATTTTTTCTCTAGCTCTTTTATTTGTTTATTTTGGGCTTCAACAGTTCTTGTTAGTTCGTCGATTTTGTCACAGCAGAAGCTTAACGATGTTTCGATGGGCTGAAGCTCCTTCTTAAGTATTCTTTTCATTTCTAAAGTAATATCTTTTAGGAATTTGTTAGTATCTATACAACTTGTACCTTGGTTCCCTTCTGAAATAGTATCATCTTCTTCCTCCTCTAAAGGTATTATAAAAGATGATTTTTTGTGAGGCGAGTTAATTTGACAATCGTCACAGGTCCATTCCAGGCTCCCGGCGCCACGCAAGGCGGAGAGCTGTTTGGAGGACAGTCCAGTACATGATTGGGTTGCATGAACAACCTTTCCGCACTTGCTGCATTCCAATCCTGGTGTTCTTTTCGTTAGGCCCTTGTTACAGTTATCACACTTTGACATTGTAATTATTGCACGAGATGTATTGCACAGCAGAACCGGTCAGCGTAGCGGCGCGTATAAGACTCAAGTGTAGTACCTACTAAGAAAGTTCCCACCATAGGTTCACACGGTAACTCGTATATAAACAGTTTGTGCGTTATGCACAGTTAGTTAAGGGCTTGTCGGGACGCGGGTTGGTCGCATTAGGTCGAATATTAATTACATACGAATATATATATGTAGTTAACCTTTGCGTAGTTATTACATCTTTTATTACACCCGCACATAACAAGCCCCTACATTGGTGACCCCCGACGAAAAGTGAACATTATTATAGTGAATTGCATAGATTTCGTTTGTGTGATTATTTAATTTATTGATTAAATAAAAATTTAATTCAAAATGAATCCGGCAGTTCCAGTTAGAGCAGTTTCGTCGGTACAGTTAAACCTTCTCGAGCAGTTAGCACAATTAAAGCAGCGGGTAAACCAGCTGGAATGTGCAGGCTCGAGAGGCAGATCGTTTAGTGGTCGAAGGTATGGGAATCGCGCGCATCGCTCCGCATCCCGAAGTCGCGATCGTGCAGGGATATCAAAACAGAAAAATCCCAATTGGCTATGTTTTTTCATTACTGCTTTAAGCATATCGCCAGATTGTACTATCGTCAACCTTGTGCGTGGCAGAAGCAGCAGGAGAGCCGACTTTTAATAATTTTACCAGTGTCGAAAAATAACCAATCCGCGAGTGAGTGTACTGTGTAGTGATTATAAAGTGTAGTTTAGTGTAATTAAGACATTTGGTACTAAGTTAATGACTTTAGATCTTAGTTTACGGCGACCGTATAAATGGTTATTTATTATCGCCAAGGTAACTCAACTTATATTTTTGTTTATAAAGTGCAGATTTTTTTAGCACCCTAAGGCCGATGCATCGCTCGCACTTATGACGGACGCATCGGATACTCATGTAGGTTATTTTTCTAAGAATCTATCTAAGACTGAACGCAAGTATAGTACGTATGATAGGGAGTTATTAGCAATTTACTTAGCTATTCGTCATTTTCGGAATATGGTCGAAGGACGACAGTTAACGGTGTATACGGATCACAAACCGTTAATTTATGCATTTTCTAAAGTAAATAGCGAGAAAGAGTTACCCAGACGTACACGACACTTGATATTCATTAGTGAGTTCACAACGGATTTGAGGCACGTAAGTGGGCAAGATAATGTCATTGCAGATTCGTTATCACGAGTCGCAACAATAAGTTGTCCCACTGTAATAGATTATGCAGAACTTGCTAAGGATCAACAACAAGATTCTTATATGTTACAATTATCTAATTTGAAAGACGCTAATAATAGGTTAAAGAAAATAATGTTACCTGAAAGTGGTACATTTATTTATTGTAATTTAGATAATGATAAAATTAGACCCTACTTGACTGATAAATTTCGACGTATTGCCTTTGATAGTGTACATAATTTATGTCATCCCGGAATAAGGACTACACGCAAATTGATTCAAAATCGTTTTTATTGGCCAAATATGATTCGTCACGTTGGCCAATGGGTTAAAAGTTAAAACATGCATTGAATGTCAACGATCGAAGGTTAATCGACATACAATGTCAGGTTTAGGATCGTTTCTGCAGTGCGATAGGTTTGAACATATTCATGTTGATTTAATTGGACCTTTACCCACTTCACCCGAAGGTTTTAGGACGTATTGCCTAACCATAGTGATAGGGGGACGCGATGGCCAGAATGTTTTCCTACGAGAGATATAACTGCTGAAACGATTTCGCGTGTAATATATGAAGGATGGATCTCTCGTTTCGGTTGTCCGAAAAAGCTAATAAGCGATCAAGGACGCCAATTCGAAAGTCAATTATTTGCTACACTAATGAAGTTATTAGGTATTAATAAGTTGCGTACGACACCTTACCACCCACAGAGTAACGGGGCGGTAGAGCGTTGGCATAGGTCGCTTAAAGCGGCATTAACGGCTCGCTTATGCAATATATCATCTTCTTGGGTTACGGAATTACCAACTGTGTTGCTAGGACTTAGAACAGCAGTAAGAAGTGATACCGGCATAAGCGCAGCAGAAATAACGTACGGAACAACTTTACGATTACCAGGTGATTATTACGATAAAAAATCGAGTTTTGAAATAGATAGCAGTCTTGAGTATGTAAGTAAATTACGAGACTCTATTAGGAAATATCAGTCAGTAGCTATTAGGCAGAATGAAAGACGGAACATATTTATTCACCCCGATTTGCAAAAGTGCGATTATGTTTTTGTAAGAAACGACGCAGTACGTAAGCCTTTACAACCAACATACGACGGTCCTTATCGTGTGTTGAGTCGAGAGGAAAAGGTATTTTATATTCAAATGACTGGCAGGAAAGTTAGTATATCTGTAGACCGTCTAAAACCTGCATATTATTTGAATGATGATAGTGATACGACATCTGGGGCAGATACTGAGGTTCCGTTACAAATTCCAAGTAGCGAATTGCCTAATACACATACCACGCGTAGTGGAAGAGCTATACGATTACCAGTACGATTTAGGTAATAGTATTGTATTTGTAATTTTTTCAACTATTTTATATTTATTAGAATTACGATGATTATAAGTATTATTAAGTCTTCTTAGAAATGTATAATAAATACTTACTAATCAACACATCGTATTTAATAAATAATAGAACTTAAGTAATTTTGAAACGAGTTCATTGTTTAACGTTTTAAGTATGGTATTTCAAATTTATGTTTGTGTTGAGTTTTGATTGAAATGTTTACTACTTAGAAATTTAAGTACTTTTGATTTATGGCTTATGAGTGTATAGTAATAGCCTTTGTAATATTAAACGATACAAGTGTAAAGAACGTATTGAGATTTGAAATGTTGACGTTACTAAGTGTTAATTGACGTGTAACAATAATCGCACGCCACTTAGAAGACCCAACCGAGTTTTTGTAATAACATAAATAGTTTAACGAAATTAGGTGTTAACTGTAACCACTTGTATACGTTATGATTGATTTATATTGTGAACATTTTTTATACTTTATATTGTAAACATTTTGTAATCTTATATAGCGACACTTTATATATACCCCTTTGTTTATTGTTTAATTTTATTGTAAGATTTTTTTACTTGTATACCCTTTTTATTTTAACCCGCCAGCACTCGCGCCTCAAGAAATTACATCAGCACTCGCGTGTAGAGCATTTTGCTCACGTTTATGAATGTCAATAAATGCATGTTTTACCAAAAAATATGAATAAAAAAACATTTTATTCAATAAAATACACATTATTTATTCTACAAAATATATATTCAAAGAGTTAACAATATTAATCTTTTTTATTTTAATTGACAATCATAGAAACTAATTTGCCAGTCTTGTAAGGCAGTCTTACGGAAAAAATTCGACAAAAAAAACTTTTCAAAAAAAAAACTTAACTAAATATAAATAACTAATCTTCGTCGTATACGCGAGCTTTACACATATCACATACTGTACGACTATGCTCGGTACATAAAAATTTTTGGCAGTAAATGCAGCTCTTTTTGGTCTTGCGATTTTTGCGTCTTGGGCAAACCGCGCAGATACCATTTGGTTTTTCTTCTTCTGGTAACTCAGATTCTGGTAAAAAAACGATTCAACACTTGCTGAAGAGGATATGAAATATTTTGGAAGGTGCTTCTTCTTTGGATATGTGGCTGTGTTAGTTGAAAAGCTAGTTGTTTCAAGTAGTCTTTGCGCGTGATGATTATACCCGTATTTTCTTTGTAAATGATTTGACTGTTGATTCCGGCTATGTTTAGGATCGTGAAAAATAATCTCAGCGGCCATCTACATGCCACTCTTGCCACAGAATACTCTTCTTTTAGTCGATCCACAACATCAACACCTCCTTTCGGTTTATTATAAAAGGTGATAATTTCTGGTTTCGCGGTAGTTCCAGTTGTTGGATCGATTTGGTCGTCGTTATGAAGTGTACTTATCATAAGAACATTTTTTTATTCTTCTTGTTTGGTACGTAAGATACCAGAACCTTGCTCTTATGAAAACCAAAGATACTACTAGGTTTTGGTCTAAAATAAAATAAAATTTGTTCATCCCTTCGATCACGATCCATCTATAACAGAAATTCATAATAGATTACTATTTCAGTAATGTAAAATCATAATATTACATAAAAGTAGCAGTAAAACAGTCGCTAAGATGAAAAAAAATAAAGTCATGAGTAAAAAAAAGTACTTGCGTCGATACCCGCGCGATGAGCAAAACGCCGCCTGATGGTACACGGCGCAACAAACCACCTCGTCCAAGTGACTGGCGCACACTTTCGAGAAGTGAACTGCATACAGGGGTGGGGGACGGAACAAAACTCAGCTACCAAATGAACGATGTACGTACGAATAATTTTGACAAAATGGCGGATGTTTTAAATTTACTGTGAGCAAAATGCTCATAGCGCGAGTGCTCGCGGGTTAAGGGGGGAATGATGTAGCGACGACAAGCCAATTTACGAGTTACCGAAATATTTCAAGTGTAGTACCTACTAAGAAAGTTCCCACCATAGGTTCACACGGTAACTCGTATATAAACAGTTTGTGCGTTATGCACAGTTAGTTAAGGGCTTGTCGGGACGCGGGTTGGTCGCATTAGGTCGAATATTAATTACATACGAATATATATATGTAGTTAACGAAATATAACCTTTGCGTAGTTATTACATCTTTTATTACACCCGCACATAACAAGCCCCTACATCACTTTTAAAGTAACAAAACACGGCTGACCTACCGTGTTTCGAACAAAATGCATGAAAACTTTCATTAGTAGATAGTTAAGTCTTGTATTTTAAAAGCATGCAATAATTTGTATTTCATTCAAAAACATAATTCGTTTATCGAAACGTTTTTTGCTTAAAACGGTTTCACAATGCATTTTTCTAATTATTATTTTCATTTCAATAATTAGTTACCTAGCCAAATTATTACAAACAATATTTTCGCTCCAACTCCAAGGTATCGTATTACGAGTAGGTACGAGTTAATTGTGTCTTTATGAAGTATAGTAATAAAAAAAACAAAATAAATCTCGTGTAGAGCCATTTAAATCTCGATAATTATTTCTATTAATATTACCTATAGGTACAAACTTTTAAAACTGTCAATTAATGTCAATTGCGCGGCAAATTTGTATTTTTTTATTCTCTTTGAAAATTTCATCATCTGTTGTTTTACAGTATTTTTCTATGAAAATATGTGCAGTTTACAATAAAAACTACGTATATCGAAACAATACAGCTTTGTCTGAATATTAAAATATTATGTTCTCAGTTCAATTACATTATTACTATTTTCGTACATTTCGATATCAGTTGAAAATATTGTATCATATAAAATTTTTGGTATAACAAGGTAATGCGCTTTCGTGTTTTAACTACATAATTAGTTCAATATTAATTTAGCCGTAAAATACGTTATTTTGTTATTAATTTGAATAATATTATTGTAAGGAATCTAATTCAGTGTTAGATTTTCAAAATTAGATTAAGGATAATTTGTAATAATTGAAATAAATATTTTTGGATGTACATACTGGTATTTTTATTTTATTCCCCTGTGCTCATATTATGTCATGAAACCTTTCAGTAGATACATGGACGAAATCGCAGCCAGCGCCCAGCAGCAATTAGCTATAACATACCTATAGGTATTAGGTAAGGTAATAAATAATAGCTCTATAGTTAATACGCACCTTGATACTTACCGTAGAGTTGTTTGATGTTGAATCCGTAATAAATAAAATTAACACAATACATGTGTGATTTATATGTGATTTCACTAAGCCCAAATACATAGTCGTACGTACATCGACGATATATAGTTGTAGCATACTGATGGTTGTGTTGTCTCGTACGTTGTGAAGTAAATGTGTGTTGCGTGAAATAATATTGTGATGGTAATGTAGTTCATCGAAGGATGGTGGTGTTCTATCTGGCATGAGGTCCAGGATAGTAGATGTGTGTTCTGACCGGTCAGGAGGACCGGGGCAGTATGGTAACCCTGTAAGGTCAGTGTGGGCTGAGGCAGGATGGTAGTTATTTTGGTATCCCGAGATGAATTACCGTAGTAATGTAGTGTGAGAAATGGCGTACGGGGACACATGATTGTCAGTATGGCTGTATAGGAGATAACTTGAGTTTTAATATACTGTTGGATGAGTAATATTCAGTTCAGATAAGATTTCATTTTTTTTAACTGTTGAGCTATTGAATCCTATAAACACCAATAATCACTTTGAAAAGAAAGATGTTGTTTATACAATGTTCGGGTAACTTCACTTTGTCAATATATTGAGAATGCCTGAGGGCCAAGTACCACTTGAAGTTGATTAATGTTTGAAACTTGAGTTTGAGTTGAGTGATAGCGGTGAATCTTAGTTCGATTGGTCAGTGTGCCAGTAGTCATTTCGTAGCCGTAGTCCGTTGAAGTCGGTGTCTGCTATAAGGGGATTATGGCTGCTTATAGTAAACCGTGGATGCGCGGTATTACCGTAGTCCGTTGAAGCCGGCGTCTGCTATTAGGAGTACAGATAGCTGCTTATAGTAAACCGTGGATGCGCGGTGCGCGGGTGACGCTGGCGGAGGTTGGGTCTTGTAGAGACCATTAGATATGGAATATGGAGTCCGTGGGACTCGGCATTCGGAGGAATGCGTGTGGAACAAACATGAGGTTTGTTGTGGGGCTTAGTGAAAAGCCAGAGTTTGCATTCGGAGGAATGCGTGTGTGTTGTTGGGCTTAGTGAAAAGCCATAGTTGGCATTCGGTGGAATGCGTGTGTGATGATGGGCTTAGTGAAAAGCCAGAGTTGGCATTCGGTGGAATGCGTGTGTGATGATGGGCTTAGTGAAAAGCCACAGGCCTCGGATAAGATTCATGCTCTAGTTTTTTTGTGATACTTTAATAATGATCTTCTGATGACAATAGCAGTGAAAGTGGTGTTTGGTCGCTTATGCGTTATTTTCTTTTAGTAGTAGTTCATAAATTTAATTGAAATGATCAGAATTCAATGTTTCATTATTTTAATCAAAATGGTTAATTTCAAAGGGTTGAAGTTGGAAATTATTTTAGGATATTCAAATTAAGAAAAAAACCTGTTTAGTGTTTTCATATGAACTTAAATTTTGTTTTATGAGATTCTTTGCTATAAGACGTTTCTTGTACAAATTTCATGATTCTGTGTTCACAAGAAATATCCTGAAGGTATCGATTCCATGTGTCCGCTGCGAATGTCGAAAACTGCTATCTTTTGATCGACTGTTATAACTTTTCAAAGCTTAACGGGACGATGGTATGCGATATGAATTTCAAAGGTCTTGATAGATAGACTGATAGACTTACGGACAACTAAGTGATCATAAGGATTTAGTTTTTCAGTTTTGTGGTTTAAAAGCCTAAAAATTAAATATCAGAGTTTAATTGTAAAAATTTGTCAGGATTGGCCGAAGAGCATGTACTGTGCGAGATGTTTTCTGTGTTACAGCACCCACAAACACGAGGACGTGTTCAGCGCAGGATGGCCGTGTCGGAGACGGTCAATAGCGCGGATGTAAAACGACTCTAAGCACGAGTTCCAGGGAGGTGGCAGCACAGTGAAGTTGGCGGCTTACTTCATGCTTGTACCGGGTCGAGCCCGTGAAGGCTCGCCCTCGGGACGGCACTTCACATTCGAACATCGAAGAGTTCGGATCTTCCACTACTAGGAACTGTTAACCATTTCTCTGCTAGTGTTTAATTTAAATGTGTAACGTAACGGTTATTAAAATTGATTGTATTTAAAGTGATTGTATTTAAAATGACTGTATTGTAAAACTGACATGATTAAAAGAGCAACTATGGAGTTTCTTGCCGGTTCTTCTCTGTAGATACTGCTTTCCGAATCGGTGGTAAATAAAGAAATGATTGAGTTTGAGGTGTTTCTTTGCTCGATTACCCAACGCAACGCCCACAGCTTGAAAATAGATTCACAATCTACACCTTGCTCCGACATCAGAATTGGGATCAAATCGAGCAAATGAGAAAACACGTGGCGATAACCTCGATACGATATACGATAACCTGATTAAAAGTCAAAGCGCCGCAACCACGTGGCACTTCGATCCAGTTTCAACGGGAAGAAGCATCCTACAGATCTACGAGCATACGTGTCACTGAGCAGCCGGAGACAAAGGGAGAGCTCGTTATGTGCGGGCAGGGTGGCAACTTCGCCTCGCGCTGCACGGATGACACTGCCGCTCGCATCACCGCGTCGGAAGCCGTATCATCGAGAGCAGCGCCGTGTCATCATGTCGTGCACCGTGCCATTGCGTCGAGCGTCCGGCTTCGAGCATCATGCGTCGATCGTCGAGCATCATGCGTCGAGCATCATGCGTCGAGCGTCGAGCGTCATGCGTGGCGCCATGTGGTGCTGCATCCATACTGTGCGCCGCGGCACCAAGCTGGGCTCCGCGACACCACGCCAGGCGTTGCGCATCCACGCCAGGCACCGCAATATCACGCCGGGCGTCGCGCTACCATCACTACCATCAACACGTCGAGCCTGAGATCACCGGAACCAGAGCGACGTGTCGACGTGTCGTGCAACTATCCTTCAATCTCATACAAAACCGGTCAGTAGATAACATTCCACTTTGAGTGTACAGTAAGATAAAGAAAGTAGGTTTTCAAAATGTAGTTAACTTCAAGTAACTTATTCGAAAGAAAAAGAAATTTATTGCCAAAAACATTAGTTACAAAATTTATTTTAAATTAATTGAGGAAAATGGTCACAGCCGCGGCAAAATGCTGCACAACAAGTCAATAACTGCGTTAAAAACAACCGACTTCAAACTTGCACTTGCAACATTTACAAATACAGACAAAAATGCTCATAAAATAAAACTACGGGGCCTATCCGAATAAAATTTTTATGGGACCAATTCGACACCATCCCGCATCGAACAAAAAAAGAATCACGTAAATCGGTTCAGAAACCTCTGAGTAATCGGTGTACATACATAAAAAAAAAAAAAAAAACATACCGGCCGAATTGATAACCTCCTCCTTTTTTTTGAAGTCGGTTAAAAACAGTGCTGATTTACAGGTTGTACCGAATGTAACGATTAGATTTTGTTAAAAGTTGTAGCCTACAGACCAGTGTATAGTTAAATCGTATTGCATTACATTTAACTCAACTTATTTACGCAGTGTTGTTGTTATTAGGTCGTGCGATATTGCTTTACGGTTTTGTAGTTAGTTAAAACTTATTCCATTACATTCAGCCCATCTTAGTTACGCAGTGATAAATTAACAGTACCTATTTCACTTATTCAGGGACGGGTTCACTTTAGTAGGTAATTCACGTAATTTTAAAAAATACTTTGTGGCGTAAGCACTGCCATCAAGATAAATTAAGTAACGAATTGCTTTAATGTTTGTTATTTTGTGAGCTAACACTAACAAAGAAAGCACATTAATTGGTACACTGCATCCAGATCCTTCAATCGAACGTAAACAATAAACATTCACTTGTCCGTGTATCAGAACAAAAACAGTATGCGAATTACTTTCAAATTAGTTTCTTAACTACCCGCGTTAGTTTCTTGACTACCCGCATTAATTTCTTAAACTACCTGCGTTAGTTTTTATTTAGGCTATAACCCTTGACAAATAACAATTAATTGCTACACAAAGACAGCCTTATTGCTATTCGATTAAAAACGAAAAGTAATGCCTTAACTAGTGCATTAGAGGTTTAAAAAAAAAACTTTTCGTAGGTTTTATTTAAGGTGATATTTGAGGTAATTTCTTAAAATAAAGTTGTGAACAATTCACAGTATACAGTTTTACGATATGAAGTTTTATGAAATGTTACAGATTTACTTTGATCGAATAAAAGGTAAATCGAGGCATTTAGTTTTGAATTTTTACTTGGGAGAATTTATTAGGTCCTTATTTAGGCAGTTCATAATACAATGTCGCAGATAATTAGCGTGTTCAAATAAACAGCTGGCCTAAGATAAATGTTATGATTGGAATACGGGTCTAGATTTAGTTTGAGTACGTAACTTGATTGCTTTAAAATTATTTTAACTATCTCATCGACGTTTGGGTCCGTTCAATGTAAAGATATTAAGATTTAAGACTGTTGAAAATAATCTTAAGGTTAATAGCGCCTTTACAGTTTACATACTATCGTCAGATAATGTCTGTTTAATTGCATAGAGAAAAGAAAAACCCATCCAGGTTTTCTGAAGGTTTTTGAAGTGAAAGTTCTTTATCGGGGTTGAAAAAAAATTTAGCGTGACATTTTTCCGTTACGCACCATTTTTTTTCTTATCCCTATCACGCGTGATTCGACATATTTCTGTAAAGTTGCATATAGTAAATTATTTTTTTTGAAAAAATAAGGTCATAAAGAAGTTTCATTTCGTGCGTAGTACACGCACATATTCACACCTCGATCTAGAAATAAATGCATTAAAACAACACGTGCGCTATATGGAACAGCAGCGTCTGGATACCGTCATAGAAGTTGCCAACATTCCGTCTCGTCCTAATGAAGACCTTAATGACTTATGTAACAAGTTAGCTGATAACCTAAATCTAACCAAAGAAGGAATCTCCAACGTGAAGCGCCTGGAAGGAAGAAACGGACAGGATGGATGTATTCAACTGGAGTTCAAACAGGAGGAATTATGTAATATGTGGGTACGTGCTTCCAGACGCAGAGAGGTACTTGTGGGACAGGTGGTATGTGATGAAGCAGTACCAGCAGCTAAAACCAAAGTGATAGTACGCAAAGCCCTAACTAAAGCGAATAAAACCCTGCTGTGGCAAGCTAAGCAAAAATTAACACCAAATTATAAATATGTGTGGTTCCAGAATGGGAATATATTAATCCGTAAATCAGAGAATAATAAACCTATTGTGATCAGAAGCGAAACAGACATTGAAAATCTCCTCAACCAGGCAGCACCAGCACATCATCGGCGGTAATAGATATAGTATTTTATGTAGGTCACCATAGTTCAGTCGAATATCCCAAGCAATAATTTAGAACTTTTTAATTGTAGTACATATAACTCATTTTGTAAAAATGTTCCATCGTTAGCGAAATCTCAATTTAAGTTAAATTTAGTCCATATAAATGTAAGATCACTAATTAAAAATTTTTGTTATGTTTTAGAATTAATAAACAGTTCATGTTCACCAATAGATATTCTCATATTAACTGAAGTAAACATTAAAGATAATATCGCAAATATGTTCAATGTAAATGGCTATATAATGCACAAAAAGTTACGTAAGAATAAAAAAGGTGCCGGTATTATAATATACATACGGAACGTTCACGTATTTACATTCAAACATCACACTTTAAATCACTGTGAATCAATCATAGGTCATTTAACGACTAATCACAAATACGTTGCAACAATTTGTGCAATATATAGGCCACCCAACGAAAGTAAATACTTGTTCGTAAGGGAGATAAAGGATCTTTTATCTAGTAAACCTTTTAAACACTTAGATATTTTTGTTTTAGGAGACATGAACATAGATATAAAAATAAAGGGTAACATTCAAGATTTTTACATAAATAGCATGGCCGAGTGCGGTCTAACAAGTGTTATAACCGATTATACAAGAATTGAAATAAGAAACCAAATAATAACGCGTAGCGTAATCGATCACATTTTTGTAAGGACGCAATTGTTAGACCTGTACTCGGGCGCGCTCGGCACTGCAATGGCTGATCACCGTATGATCGTATTGTCGTGCATTGGACAATCATTAGCACATGTACAGGGTGACGTTAAAGTCATTCGAAAAATAGATAACAATAAACTTAATAATTTGCTTGATCATGTTAGCTGGGATGATTTTACGAATACAGAGTGTCCATATAAATTATATGATAACTTAAAAAATACCATCCAAAATTGTTATAATCAATCACAATTTGAACAAATAATTTCAACATCAAGTAAAAGAAACAAAGATCCTTGGATTACTAGCACCATAAAAACTATGTGTGAAAAAAAAGATTTATCTTTTATTGACTGGAAAAATGACCCGACTAATAAAATACTTCGATTAAAATACAATAAATTACGTAATAAAACGCGTAAATTCATAGAAAAATCAAGAAATAATTACTATCATAATCAAATAATTAATCAAAACTACAACAATAGTCACGCTTTATGGCAAATTTTGAATTCATTAACAGGTCGCTGCAAAAATTCAATAGACAACTGTATCTTAAAAGCATTTCATAAAAATAACATAGACATTAAAACAATTGCTAATAATTTTGCACAAGAATTTTATTATAGTATTAAAAAAATCATTCCTAAATGCAATAAGCGTCTATTATGTGAAAATGATTATTATTATCCACAAAATAAATCAATGCTACTTAAAAAAGCTAACAGAGATAAGGTATGTAATATAATTAAAAAACTTAATATCAATAAAGCTCCCGCATTCGACAACATTCGATGTATTGACATAAAAAATATATGCACTAAAATCGTAGATATTATAGTTAAATTTATTAATGCATCTATTGTTAATGCTAAATATCCTTTAGAGTTAAAAACTGGAATAATCCGACCTATTCACAAAAAGGGTACGCGAAGTGAGTATGAAAATTATCGCCCGATTACCATTCTTCCGGTATTAGACAAAATCGTGGAAAAATTTATAGCCGAACAAATGCAGAATTTCTATGCCGAAAATAAAATTTTATCTGTCTCTCAATTTGGATTTCAACCGTGTAAGTCAACTTCACAACTTTTGTCAAAATTTACAGATGAAGTAAACTCATGTCTCGATAACAAAAAACATGTACTGCTATTATTTATCGATTATAGTAGGGCATTCGATACACTCAGGCATGACACTCTTATACACAAACTAGACAACTCCGGTATCCGTGGACCTCTTCTGGGATGGTTTAAAGATTATCTTGCTAATAGAAAATTTCGTGTTAAAGTAGGCGATGAAATGAGCAATGAAATGACCATCACCGAGGGTACAGCACAGGGCTCGGTGTTAGGACCTTTATTGTACTTGGCGTATGTAAATGATATGGAACATGTCATCAACCACTGTTCTATCTATCAATATGCTGATGACACCTGTCTAATAGCCTCAGACAAAAATATTAATACTGCAGCTCAACAGTTACAGGAAGATTTTACGCGTATCCTAATGTGGTCGCACGATGCGGGTCTTGTCATAAATGTTAAGAAAACAAAAATAGTACATGTACACTCGAGTCATTTGAAAAACTTTAATAATTTTAAAATCACGGCACACAATCACGTATGTCTTCACAAAGCTACATATTATAACCCGGACTGCTCGTGTGAATGTGTGGACCAAGTGCCTTATTATACTTACTTAGGACTGATTGTTGATAACAGATTTAATTGGAACCATCATATAGACCATCTGTGTGATAAACTTAGGGCCATACTCTCAAAATTATATATCATCAGAAATAAAGTACCATACAAAATTCTTCTCGGTATCTATAGATCATTGGCAGAATCAATAATACAATACGGTATCACAAGTTATGGACGTACATTTAATACTTACATTGATAGAATCACAAATTTACAACTAAGACTAATAAAAAAAATTGTACCTATTAATATTAAAAACAAGTTTAAAGATAAACCTCTCGAACTATTTAGCTATTGTAATGTACTGCCAATAAGACAAATGTTTCAAAAGATTTTTCTCATAGAACAATTTCATAACATAAACTTTCAAAATCCCATTTCGCATCAGTTTGGCAGTGCTTACGCCACAAAGTATTTTTTAAAATTACGTGAATTACCTACTAAAGTGAACCCGTCCCTGAATAAGTGAAATAGGTACTGTTAATTTATCACTGCGTAACTAAGATGGGCTGAATGTAATGGAATAAGTTTTAACTAACTACAAAACCGTAAAGCAATATCGCACGACCTAATAACAACAACACTGCGTAAATAAGTTGAGTTAAATGTAATGCAATACGATTTAACTATACACTGGTCTGTAGGCTACAACTTTTAACAAAATCTAATCGTTACATTCGGTACAACCTGTAAATCAGCACTGTTTTTAACCGACTTCAAAAAAAAGGAGGAGGTTATCAATTCGGCCGGTATGTTTTTTTTTTTTTTTTTATGTATGTACACCGATTACTCAGAGGTTTCTGAACCGATTTACGTGATTCTTTTTTTGTTCGATGCGGGATGGTGTCGAATTGGTCCCATAAAAATTTTATTCGGATAGGCCCCGTAGTTTTATTTTATGAGCATTTTTGTCTGTATTTGTAAATGTTGCAAGTGCAAGTTTGAAGTCGGTTGTTTTTAACGCAGTTATTGACTTGTTGTGCAGCATTTTGCCGCGGCTGTGACCATTTTCCTCAATTAATTTAAAATAAATTTTGTAACTAATGTTTTTGGCAATAAATTTCTTTTTCTTTCGAATAAGTTACTTGAAGTTAACTACATTTTGAAAACCTACTTTCTTTATCTTACTGTACACTCAAAGTGGAATGTTATCTACTGACCGGTTTTGTATGAGATTGAAGGATAGTTGCACGACACGTCGACACGTCGCTCTGGTTCCGGTGATCTCAGGCTCGACGTGTTGATGGTAGTGATGGTAGCGCGACGCCCGGCGTGATATTGCGGTGCCTGGCGTGGATGCGCAACGCCTGGCGTGGTGTCGCGGAGCCCAGCTTGGTGCCGCGGCGCACAGTATGGATGCAGCACCACATGGCGCCACGCATGACGCTCGACGCTCGACGCATGATGCTCGACGCATGATGCTCGACGATCGACGCATGATGCTCGAAGCCGGACGCTCGACGCAATGGCACGGTGCACGACATGATGACACGGCGCTGCTCTCGATGATACGGCTTCCGACGCGGTGATGCGAGCGGCAGTGTCATCCGTGCAGCGCGAGGCGAAGTTGCCACCCTGCCCGCACATAACGAGCTCTCCCTTTGTCTCCGGCTGCTCAGTGACACGTATGCTCGTAGATCTGTAGGATGCTTCTTCCCGTTGAAACTGGATCGAAGTGCCACGTGGTTGCGGCGCTTTGACTTTTAATCAGGTTATCGTATATCGTATCGAGGTTATCGCCACGTGTTTTCTCATTTGCTCGATTTGATCCCAATTCTGATGTCGGAGCAAGGTGTAGATTGTGAATCTATTTTCAAGCTGTGGGCGTTGCGTTGGGTAATCGAGCAAAGAAACACCTCAAACTCAATCATTTCTTTATTTACCACCGATTCGGAAAGCAGTATCTACAGAGAAGAACCGGCAAGAAACTCCATAGTTGCTCTTTTAATCATGTCAGTTTTACAATACAGTCATTTTAAATACAATCACTTTAAATACAATCAATTTTAATAACCGTTACGTTACACATTTAAATTAAACACTAGCAGAGAAATGGTTAACAGTTCCTAGTAGTGGAAGATCCGAACTCTTCGATGTTCGAATGTGAAGTGCCGTCCCGAGGGCGAGCCTTCACGGGCTCGACCCGGTACAAGCATGAAGTAAGCCGCCAACTTCACTGTGCTGCCACCTCCCTGGAACTCGTGCTTAGAGTCGTTTTACATCCGCGCTATTGACCGTCTCCGACACGGCCATCCTGCGCTGAACACGTCCTCGTGTTTGTGGGTGCTGTAACACAGAAAACATCTCGCACAGTACATGCTCTTCGGCCAATCCTGACAAATTTTTACAATTAAACTCTGATATTTAATTTTTAGGCTTTTAAACCACAAAACTGAAAAACTAAATCCTTATGATCACTTAGTTGTCCGTAAGTCTATCAGTCTATCTATCAAGACCTTTGAAATTCATATCGCATACCATCGTCCCGTTAAGCTTTGAAAAGTTATAACAGTCGATCAAAAGATAGCAGTTTTCGACATTCGCAGCGGACACATGGAATCGATACCTTCAGGATATTTCTTGTGAACACAGAATCATGAAATTTGTACAAGAAACGTCTTATAGCAAAGAATCTCATAAAACAAAATTTAAGTTCATATGAAAACACTAAACAGGTTTTTTTCTTAATTTGAATATCCTAAAATAATTTCCAACTTCAACCCTTTGAAATTAACCATTTTGATTAAAATAATGAAACATTGAATTCTGATCATTTCAATTAAATTTATGAACTACTACTAAAAGAAAATAACGCATAAGCGACCAAACACCACTTTCACTGCTATTGTCATCAGAAGATCATTATTAAAGTATCACAAAAAAACTAGAGCATGAATCTTATCCGAGGCCTGTGGCTTTTCACTAAGCCCATCATCACACACGCATTCCACCGAATGCCAACTCTGGCTTTTCACTAAGCCCATCATCACACACGCATTCCACCGAATGCCAACTATGGCTTTTCACTAAGCCCAACAACACACACGCATTCCTCCGAATGCAAACTCTGGCTTTTCACTAAGCCCCACAACAAACCTCATGTTTGTTCCACACGCATTCCTCCGAATGCCGAGTCCCACGGACTCCATATTCCATATCTAATGGTCTCTACAAGACCCAACCTCCGCCAGCGTCACCCGCGCACCGCGCATCCACGGTTTACTATAAGCAGCTATCTGTACTCCTAATAGCAGACGCCGGCTTCAACGGACTACGGTAATACCGCGCATCCACGGTTTACTATAAGCAGCCATAATCCCCTTATAGCAGACACCGACTTCAACGGACTACGGCTACGAAATGACTACTGGCACACTGACCAATCGAACTAAGATTCACCGCTATCACTCAACTCAAACTCAAGTTTCAAACATTAATCAACTTCAAGTGGTACTTGGCCCTCAGGCATTCTCAATATATTGACAAAGTGAAGTTACCCGAACATTGTATAAACAACATCTTTCTTTTCAAAGTGATTATTGGTGTTTATAGGATTCAATAGCTCAACAGTTAAAAAAAATGAAATCTTATCTGAACTGAATATTACTCATCCAACAGTATATTAAAACTCAAGTTATCTCCTATACAGCCATACTGACAATCATGTGTCCCCGTACGCCATTTCTCACACTACATTACTACGGTAATTCATCTCGGGATACCAAAATAACTACCATCCTGCCTCAGCCCACACTGACCTTACAGGGTTACCATACTGCCCCGGTCCTCCTGACCGGTCAGAACACACATCTACTATCCTGGACCTCATGCCAGATAGAACACCACCATCCTTCGATGAACTACATTACCATCACAATATTATTTCACGCAACACACATTTACTTCACAACGTACGAGACAACACAACCATCAGTATGCTACAACTATATATCGTCGATGTACGTACGACTATGTATTTGGGCTTAGTGAAATCACATATAAATCACACATGTATTGTGTTAATTTTATTTATTACGGATTCAACATCAAACAACTCTACGGTAAGTATCAAGGTGCGTATTAACTATAGAGCTATTATTTATTACCTTACCTAATACCTATAGGTATGTTATAGCTAATTGCTGCTGGGCGCTGGCTGCGATTTCGTCCATGTATCTACTGAAAGGTTTCATGACATAATATGAGCACAGGGGAATAAAATAAAAATACCAGTATGTACATCCAAAAATATTTATTTCAATTATTACAAATTATCCTTAATCTAATTTTGAAAATCTAACACTGAATTAGATTCCTTACAATAATATTATTCAAATTAATAACAAAATAACGTATTTTACGGCTAAATTAATATTGAACTAATTATGTAGTTAAAACACGAAAGCGCATTACCTTGTTATACCAAAAATTTTATATGATACAATATTTTCAACTGATATCGAAATGTACGAAAATAGTAATAATGTAATTGAACTGAGAACATAATATTTTAATATTCAGACAAAGCTGTATTGTTTCGATATACGTAGTTTTTATTGTAAACTGCACATATTTTCATAGAAAAATACTGTAAAACAACAGATGATGAAATTTTCAAAGAGAATAAAAAAATACAAATTTGCCGCGCAATTGACATTAATTGACAGTTTTAAAAGTTTGTACCTATAGGTAATATTAATAGAAATAATTATCGAGATTTAAATGGCTCTACACGAGATTTATTTTGTTTTTTTTATTACTATACTTCATAAAGACACAATTAACTCGTACCTACTCGTAATACGATACCTTGGAGTTGGAGCGAAAATATTGTTTGTAATAATTTGGCTAGGTAACTAATTATTGAAATGAAAATAATAATTAGAAAAATGCATTGTGAAACCGTTTTAAGCAAAAAACGTTTCGATAAACGAATTATGTTTTTGAATGAAATACAAATTATTGCATGCTTTTAAAATACAAGACTTAACTATCTACTAATGAAAGTTTTCATGCATTTTGTTCGAAACACGGTAGGTCAGCCGTGTTTTGTTACTTTAAAAGTGATGTAGGGGCTTGTTATGTGCGGGTGTAATAAAAGATGTAATAACTACGCAAAGGTTATATTTCGTTAACTACATATATATATTCGTATGTAATTAATATTCGACCTAATGCGACCAACCCGCGTCCCGACAAGCCCTTAACTAACTGTGCATAACGCACAAACTGTTTATATACGAGTTACCGTGTGAACCTATGGTGGGAACTTTCTTAGTAGGTACTACACTTGAAATATTTCGGTAACTCGTAAATTGGCTTGTCGTCGCTACATCATTCCCCCCTTAACCCGCGAGCACTCGCGCTATGAGCATTTTGCTCACAGTAAATTTAAAACATCCGCCATTTTGTCAAAATTATTCGTACGTACATCGTTCATTTGGTAGCTGAGTTTTGTTCCGTCCCCCACCCCTGTATGCAGTTCACTTCTCGAAAGTGTGCGCCAGTCACTTGGACGAGGTGGTTTGTTGCGCCGTGTACCATCAGGCGGCGTTTTGCTCATCGCGCGGGTATCGACGCAAGTACTTTTTTTTACTCATGACTTTATTTTTTTTCATCTTAGCGACTGTTTTACTGCTACTTTTATGTAATATTATGATTTTACATTACTGAAATAGTAATCTATTATGAATTTCTGTTATAGATGGATCGTGATCGAAGGGATGAACAAATTTTATTTTATTTTAGACCAAAACCTAGTAGTATCTTTGGTTTTCATAAGAGCAAGGTTCTGGTATCTTACGTACCAAACAAGAAGAATAAAAAAATGTTCTTATGATAAGTACACTTCATAACGACGACCAAATCGATCCAACAACTGGAACTACCGCGAAACCAGAAATTATCACCTTTTATAATAAACCGAAAGGAGGTGTTGATGTTGTGGATCGACTAAAAGAAGAGTATTCTGTGGCAAGAGTGGCATGTAGATGGCCGCTGAGATTATTTTTCACGATCCTAAACATAGCCGGAATCAACAGTCAAATCATTTACAAAGAAAATACGGGTATAATCATCACGCGCAAAGACTACTTGAAACAACTAGCTTTTCAACTAACACAGCCACATATCCAAAGAAGAAGCACCTTCCAAAATATTTCATATCCTCTTCAGCAAGTGTTGAATCGTTTTTTTACCAGAATCTGAGTTACCAGAAGAAGAAAAACCAAATGGTATCTGCGCGGTTTGCCCAAGACGCAAAAATCGCAAGACCAAAAAGAGCTGCATTTACTGCCAAAAATTTTTATGTACCGAGCATAGTCGTACAGTATGTGATATGTGTAAAGCTCGCGTATACGACGAAGATTAGTTATTTATATTTAGTTAAGTTTTTTTTTTGAAAAGTTTTTTTTGTCGAATTTTTTCCGTAAGACTGCCTTACAAGACTGGCAAATTAGTTTCTATGATTGTCAATTAAAATAAAAAAGATTAATATTGTTAACTCTTTGAATATATATTTTGTAGAATAAATAATGTGTATTTTATTGAATAAAATGTTTTTTTATTCATATTTTTTGGTAAAACATGCATTTATTGACATTCATAAACGTGAGCAAAATGCTCTACACGCGAGTGCTGATGTAATTTCTTGAGGCGCGAGTGCTGGCGGGTTAAAATAAAAAGGGTATACAAGTAAAAAAATCTTACAATAAAATTAAACAATAAACAAAGGGGTATATATAAAGTGTCGCTATATAAGATTACAAAATGTTTACAATATAAAGTATAAAAAATGTTCACAATATAAATCAATCATAACGTATACAAGTGGTTACAGTTAACACCTAATTTCGTTAAACTATTTATGTTATTACAAAAACTCGGTTGGGTCTTCTAAGTGGCGTGCGATTATTGTTACACGTCAATTAACACTTAGTAACGTCAACATTTCAAATCTCAATACGTTCTTTACACTTGTATCGTTTAATATTACAAAGGCTATTACTATACACTCATAAGCCATAAATCAAAAGTACTTAAATTTCTAAGTAGTAAACATTTCAATCAAAACTCAACACAAACATAAATTTGAAATACCATACTTAAAACGTTAAACAATGAACTCGTTTCAAAATTACTTAAGTTCTATTATTTATTAAATACGATGTGTTGATTAGTAAGTATTTATTATACATTTCTAAGAAGACTTAATAATACTTATAATCATCGTAATTCTAATAAATATAAAATAGTTGAAAAAATTACAAATACAATACTATTACCTAAATCGTACTGGTAATCGTATAGCTCTTCCACTACGCGTGGTATGTGTATTAGGCAATTCGCTACTTGGAATTTGTAACGGAACCTCAGTATCTGCCCCAGATGTCGTATCACTATCATCATTCAAATAATATGCAGGTTTTAGACGGTCTACAGATATACTAACTTTCCTGCCAGTCATTTGAATATAAAATACCTTTTCCTCTCGACTCAACACACGATAAGGACCGTCGTATGTTGGTTGTAAAGGCTTACGTACTGCGTCGTTTCTTACAAAAACATAATCGCACTTTTGCAAATCGGGGTGAATAAATATGTTCCGTCTTTCATTCTGCCTAATAGCTACTGACTGATATTTCCTAATAGAGTCTCGTAATTTACTTACATACTCAAGACTGCTATCTATTTCAAAACTCGATTTTTTATCGTAATAATCACCTGGTAATCGTAAAGTTGTTCCGTACGTTATTTCTGCTGCGCTTATGCCGGTATCACTTCTTACTGCTGTTCTAAGTCCTAGCAACACAGTTGGTAATTCCGTAACCCAAGAAGATGATATATTGCATAAGCGAGCCGTTAATGCCGCTTTAAGCGACCTATGCCAACGCTCTACCGCCCCGTTACTCTGTGGGTGGTAAGGTGTCGTACGCAACTTATTAATACCTAATAACTTCATTAGTGTAGCAAATAATTGACTTTCGAATTGGCGTCCTTGATCGCTTATTAGCTTTTTCGGACAACCGAAACGAGAGATCCATCCTTCATATATTACACGCGAAATCGTTTCAGCAGTTATATCTCTCGTAGGAAAACATTCTGGCCATCGCGTCCCCCTATCACTATGGTTAGGCAATACGTCCTAAAACCTTCGGGTGAAGTGGGTAAAGGTCCAATTAAATCAACATGAATATGTTCAAACCTATCGCACTGCAGAAACGATCCTAAACCTGACATTGTATGTCGATTAACCTTCGATCGTTGACATTCAATGCATGTTTTAACTTTTAACCCATTGGCCAACGTGACGAATCATATTTGGCCAATAAAAACGATTTTGAATCAATTTGCGTGTAGTCCTTATTCCGGGATGACATAAATTATGTACACTATCAAAGGCAATACGTCGAAATTTATCAGTCAAGTAGGGTCTAATTTTATCATTATCTAAATTACAATAAATAAATGTACCACTTTCAGGTAACATTATTTTCTTTAACCTATTATTAGCGTCTTTCAAATTAGATAATTGTAACATATAAGAATCTTGTTGTTGATCCTTAGCAAGTTCTGCATAATCTATTACAGTGGGACAACTTATTGTTGCGACTCGTGATAACGAATCTGCAATGACATTATCTTGCCCACTTACGTGCCTCAAATCCGTTGTGAACTCACTAATGAATATCAAGTGTCGTGTACGTCTGGGTAACTCTTTCTCGCTATTTACTTTAGAAAATGCATAAATTAACGGTTTGTGATCCGTATACACCGTTAACTGTCGTCCTTCGACCATATTCCGAAAATGACGAATAGCTAAGTAAATTGCTAATAACTCCCTATCATACGTACTATACTTGCGTTCAGTCTTAGATAGATTCTTAGAAAAATAACCTACATGAGTATCCGATGCGTCCGTCATAAGTGCGAGCGATGCATCGGCCTTAGGGTGCTAAAAAAATCTGCACTTTATAAACAAAAATATAAGTTGAGTTACCTTGGCGATAATAAATAACCATTTATACGGTCGCCGTAAACTAAGATCTAAAGTCATTAACTTAGTACCAAATGTCTTAATTACACTAAACTACACTTTATAATCACTACACAGTACACTCACTCGCGGATTGGTTATTTTTCGACACTGGTAAAATTATTAAAAGTCGGCTCTCCTGCTGCTTCTGCCACGCACAAGGTTGACGATAGTACAATCTGGCGATATGCTTAAAGCAGTAATGAAAAAACATAGCCAATTGGGATTTTTCTGTTTTGATATCCCTGCACGATCGCGACTTCGGGATGCGGAGCGATGCGCGCGATTCCCATACCTTCGACCACTAAACGATCTGCCTCTCGAGCCTGCACATTCCAGCTGGTTTACCCGCTGCTTTAATTGTGCTAACTGCTCGAGAAGGTTTAACTGTACCGACGAAACTGCTCTAACTGGAACTGCCGGATTCATTTTGAATTAAATTTTTATTTAATCAATAAATTAAATAATCACACAAACGAAATCTATGCAATTCACTATAATAATGTTCACTTTTCGTCGGGGGTCACCAATGTAGGGGCTTGTTATGTGCGGGTGTAATAAAAGATGTAATAACTACGCAAAGGTTAACTACATATATATATTCGTATGTAATTAATATTCGACCTAATGCGACCAACCCGCGTCCCGACAAGCCCTTAACTAACTGTGCATAACGCACAAACTGTTTATATACGAGTTACCGTGTGAACCTATGGTGGGAACTTTCTTAGTAGGTACTACACTTGAGTCTTATACGCGCCGCTACGCTGACCGGTTCTGCTGTGCAATACATCTCGTGCAATAATTACAATGTCAAAGTGTGATAACTGTAACAAGGGCCTAACGAAAAGAACACCAGGATTGGAATGCAGCAAGTGCGGAAAGGTTGTTCATGCAACCCAATCATGTACTGGACTGTCCTCCAAACAGCTCTCCGCCTTGCGTGGCGCCGGGAGCCTGGAATGGACCTGTGACGATTGTCAAATTAACTCGCCTCACAAAAAATCATCTTTTATAATACCTTTAGAGGAGGAAGAAGATGATACTATTTCAGAAGGGAACCAAGGTACAAGTTGTATAGATACTAACAAATTCCTAAAAGATATTACTTTAGAAATGAAAAGAATACTTAAGAAGGAGCTTCAGCCCATCGAAACATCGTTAAGCTTCTGCTGTGACAAAATCGACGAACTAACAAGAACTGTTGAAGCCCAAAATAAACAAATAAAAGAGCTAGAGAAAAAATATACTAACCTCAAAAACGAAAAATCACACCTCGATCTAGAAATAAATGCATTAAAACAACACGTGCGCTATATGGAACAGCAGCGTCTGGATACCGTCATAGAAGTTGCCAACATTCCGTCTCGTCCTAATGAAGACCTTAATGACTTATGTAACAAGTTAGCTGATAACCTAAATCTAACCAAAGAAGGAATCTCCAACGTGAAGCGCCTGGAAGGAAGAAACGGACAGGATGGATGTATTCAACTGGAGTTCAAACAGGAGGAATTATGTAATATGTGGGTACGTGCTTCCAGACGCAGAGAGGTACTTGTGGGACAGGTGGTATGTGATGAAGCAGTACCAGCAGCTAAAACCAAAGTGATAGTACGCAAAGCCCTAACTAAAGCGAATAAAACCCTGCTGTGGCAAGCTAAGCAAAAATTAACACCAAATTATAAATATGTGTGGTTCCAGAATGGGAATATATTAATCCGTAAATCAGAGAATAATAAACCTATTGTGATCAGAAGCGAAACAGACATTGAAAATCTCCTCAACCAGGCAGCACCAGCACATCATCGGCGGTAATAGATGTAGTATTTTATGTAGGTCACCATAGTTCAGTCGAATATCCCAAGCAATAATTTAGAACTTTTTAATTGTAGTACATATAACTCATTTTGTAAAAATGTTCCATCGTTAGCGAAATCTCAATTTAAGTTAAATTTAGTCCATATAAATGTAAGATCACTAATTAAAAATTTTTGTTATGTTTTAGAATTAATAAACAGTTCATGTTCACCAATAGATATTCTCATATTAACTGAAGTAAACATTAAAGATAATATCGCAAATATGTTCAATGTAAATGGCTATATAATGCACAAAAAGTTACGTAAGAATAAAAAAGGTGGCGGTATTATAATATACATACGGAACGTTCACGTATTTACATTCAAACATCACACTTTAAATCACTGTGAATCAATCATAGGTCATTTAACGACTAATCACAAATACGTTGCAACAATTTGTGCAATATATAGGCCACCCAACGAAAGTAAATACTTGTTCGTAAGGGAGATAAAGGATCTTTTATCTAGTAAACCTTTTAAACACTTAGATATTTTTGTTTTAGGAGACATGAACATAGATATAAAAATAAAGGGTAACATTCAAGATTTTTACATAAATAGCATGGCCGAGTGCGGTCTAACAAGTGTTATAACCGATTATACAAGAATTGAAATAAGAAACCAAATAATAACGCGTAGCGTAATCGATCACATTTTTGTAAGGACGCAATTGTTAGACCTGTACTCGGGCGCGCTCGGCACTGCAATGGCTGATCACCGTATGATCGTATTGTCGTGCATTGGACAATCATTAGCACATGTACAGGGTGACGTTAAAGTCATTCGAAAAATAGATAACAATAAACTTAATAATTTGCTTGATCATGTTAGCTGGGATGATTTTACGAATACAGAGTGTCCATATAAATTATATGATAACTTAAAAAATACCATCCAAAATTGTTATAATCAATCACAATTTGAACAAATAATTTCAACATCAAGTAAAAGAAACAAAGATCCTTGGATTACTAGCACCATAAAAACTATGTGTGAAAAAAAAGATTTATCTTTTATTGACTGGAAAAATGACCCGACTAATAAAATACTTCGATTAAAATACAATAAATTACGTAATAAAACGCGTAAATTCATAGAAAAATCAAGAAATAATTACTATCATAATCAAATTAATCAAAACTACAACAATAGTCACGCTTTATGGCAAATTTTGAATTCATTAACAGGTCGCTGCAAAAATTCAATAGACAACTGTATCTTAAAAGCATTTCATAAAAATAACATAGACATTAAAACAATTGCTAATAATTTTGCACAAGAATTTTATTATAGTATTAAAAAAATCATTCCTAAATGCAATAAGCGTCTATTATGTGAAAATGATTATTATTATCCACAAAATAAATCAATGCTACTTAAAAAAGCTAACAACAAAAAACTTAATATCAATAAAGCTCCCGGATTCGACAACATTCGATGTATTGACATAAAAAATATATGCACTAAAATCGTAGATATTATAGTTAAATTTATTAATGCATCTATTGTTAATGCTAAATATCCTTTAGAGTTAAAAACTGGAATAATCCGACCTATTCACAAAAAGGGTACGCGAAGTGAGTATGAAAATTATCGCCCGATTACCATTCTTCCGGTATTAGACAAAATCGTGGAAAAATTTATAGCCGAACAAATGCAGAATTTCTATGCCGAAAATAAAATTTTATCTGTCTCTCAATTTGGATTTCAACCGTGTAAGTCAACTTCACAACTTTTGTCAAAATTTACAGATGAAGTAAACTCATGTCTCGATAACAAAAAACATGTACTGCTATTATTTATCGATTATAGTAGGGCATTCGATACACTCAGGCATGACACTCTTATACACAAACTAGACAACTCCGGTATCCGTGGACCTCTTCTGGGATGGTTTAAAGATTATCTTGCTAATAGAAAATTTCGTGTTAAAGTAGGCGATGAAATGAGCAATGAAATGACCATCACCGAGGGTACAGCACAGGGCTCGGTGTTAGGACCTTTATTGTACTTGGCGTATGTAAATGATATGGAACATGTCATCAACCACTGTTCTATCTATCAATATGCTGATGACACCTGTCTAATAGCCTCAGACAAAAATATTAATACTGCAGCTCAACAGTTACAGGAAGATTTTACGCGTATCCTAATGTGGTCGCACGATGCGGGTCTTGTCATAAATGTTAAGAAAACAAAAATAGTACATGTACACTCGAGTCATTTGAAAAACTTTAATAATTTTAAAATCACGGCACACAATCACGTATGTCTTCACAAAGCTACATATTATAACCCGGACTGCTCGTGTGAATGTGTGGACCAAGTGCCTTATTATACTTACTTAGGACTGATTGTTGATAACAGATTTAATTGGAACCATCATATAGACCATCTGTGTGATAAACTTAGGGCCATACTCTCAAAATTATATATCATCAGAAATAAAGTACCATACAAAATTCTTCTCGGTATCTATAGATCATTGGCAGAATCAATAATACAATACGGTATCACAAGTTATGGACGTACATTTAATACTTACATTGATAGAATCATAAATTTACAACTAAGACTAATAAAAAAAATTGTACCTATTAATATTAAAAACAAGTTTAAAGATAAACCTCTCGAACTATTTAGCTATTGTAATGTACTGCCAATAAGACAAATGTTTCAAAAGATTTTTCTCATAGAACAATTTCATAACATAAACTTTCAAAATCCCATTTCGCATCAGTTTGCTACCAGACAAATAACTAATAAAAAATTAATTATTCCTAAAGTACACAATCTTTATGGGAAGCGTACGGCTAATTTCTTATTACCCACTATACTTAATTCTATGCCACAAAAAGTCAAGAAGGATGTTAATATTAAAAACTACAAAATAATATACAAAAGATATTTTCTCGACTTTGGTCCTGCATTTTCGTAAACATTTTATGGATACTCTGGTACCACATATTTTGAAAAAATTGGGCTATTGTCACGTAGAGTCTCTTCAAAGTGCGTGCCACAAGTCGTATTTGCATCCAAGGCACCTTCAAATCTGTGCTTAATTTTTTCATAAAATCTTTGCGGCTCATTGTATTTTATTTATTTATTTTTTTTATTTTTTATTGTGTGATAGGGAAGCGCTTGACCACGATCTCGCCTAATGGTAAGCTGAGATGTGGCCTATGATGGAGCGCGCTTCCCTAGAAGGAAGCATTAGCATTTATCTACATTATTTTGATATTATATGATATAGAAATTGTTAAAATTCTATATCATGCCGTAAAATATCGCCACTGACCACCTATAACTTTTCCTGTATTAACTGAACATACAGGAATATGGTTTTCGGGCTTCTCTTATCTCTTTGTATCCTCAATGTATACCACCATGACATTGTGGCGTTGCCACTTTTATTATCTATATTTTATTATCTGTGGCGTTCCGAAACGGAACGCACTTGATCGAATTTTAAATTGATTCGACGATAGTGAAAATGATTCACTAGGACAATAGTTATAGATATCATGTGAAACGTGACTTGGAAAAAAATCATTCAAATAAATCACAAAATAAAAATTTGAAACAATTTTAAAAGTTACGAAAAGCCCAATTATACGTCAAAATGACGCACAACATCCTCTTTACAACCAAATGGCGGAATTTACATGGATGAGCCAACTATGTACTGCTAGGTCTCGACGGCTAATGAGTTGATTCTGGATTTTGCAGCGATTCGATGGTAAATATAGAAGAGTTCATACGTCAAATTTACGTAGATTGGACTTCTAGGGTTAAATGCATAAATACCTAAATGATGTTTTGTTTTTATTATCTAATAACGATAAAAAAACCCGTTGATTTCATTCGTTTTTCAAGCTACGTGCATAGTTTTTCCACTAAAAAGCCTCAATTGAGTCATAAAGTACACAAATTTCAAGCATAATAAGTCACATCATTTCTATAAAACCAAAACTGGCAATAATATAAGTCGTGTTGTGCGATTATGAACATAGTGCATAAGGGCATAAGTCGTTATATTATATATAAATAGCTAACTTAATTGTCTTACCATTTAACAATACCTCAGTCATGACCCACAGATCCTCGCACTCCGATTCCCAATTTTGAATGCGATACGATGGAGTGTCGCGTGATATTGCAAAAAGTATTGTTATCGAGGGTACTTATAAAATTACTTACGTTTATCGAAACGTTTTTTGCTTAAAACGGTTTCACAATGCATTTTTCTAATTATTATTTTCATTTCAATAATTAGTTACCTAGCCAAATTATTACAAACAATATTTTCACTCCAACTCCAAGGTATCGTATTACGAGTAGGTACGAGTTAATTGTGTCTTTATGAAGTATAGTAATAAAAAAAACAAAATAAATCTCGTGTAGAGCCATTTAAATCTCGATAATTATTTCTATTAATATTACCTATAGGTACAAACTTTTAGAACTGTCAATTAATGTCGATTGCGCGGCAAATTTGTATTTTTTTTTCTTTTTGAAAATTTCATCATCTGTTGTTTTACAGTATTTTTTTAATCATAATGATTAAAAGTATTAGAACTTATGAGATTGGTTCAAGTGTACCTTAGTTAACCTTTTGGGCTTGAAAAGTTAAAGTTACTACAATTTCCACTATCTTTAGCGTAAATCTGCGAAAGCGCCAGTAACGACTTTCAATTACGCATTTAGATGTTACTTACAAAATGAAGCAACAGCTGATCCCGACGAGGCAAAAATACCTCAAACTCAAACCTTTATTTATTCAATTAGAACTCTGCAGAAGCACAATTGAACCATCTTAACATAGAATTGCCACCTGTCTCAACTCACACAGTATTAACCCAACCGGACAAGAAGAGACCTTGGTCCTTACTTTTGGGGTCAGAAATAAATTTAAAAGGTCACCCCTTGAATAAGGCAATAAAATATCAAAACAGGTAAACGGTTTTAATTATAATACAGATTTTTAACATCCAACCAAACCGTGCGGTATCTATTAATGTTTAGAGCCAACGCCACCAATCATAATCTAAACATGGCTAGTACTTTCAGTACAATGCATGAATTATTTATTTAAAACTGATAGGTCATAAACTCTGTACTGGAAACAAATATACTGAACTCAAGAGACTAAAATGATAAGGAGCTTATCTGTGTCCCAAAACTGCAATTACTACAGCCAAGTACGTTACTTTTAATCAATTCGGTTTTAAAATATAATTATGATTTACATCAGAACTTATATACCGAAAGCCTCGGGCTGACTTATTTATAATAATTGAGTATTTGAATGAAAAATTTTTTTGTGATAAATGGAAAGATCATATATTAGTTTTATAACAAAACTGTTTTTATTTTTATTTTTTTTGCAATAATTCAAAAGTTATTTCAAAATAAAAATTAGTCTTTGAATCCAGTACCGAAGACACGCCGACAACTCCCGAAGCGTCACCCGAATGCGTGTGACGTCATAATGTTAGTTTTCACTCATTGCAGTTGATAGAAAAATAAATATGTATTGTAGTTTGAAAAACTAAACAGGATAATAAGATAAATTCATAAAATTATTGTATTGTTACCGGGTTTTTATAAGTATACAAAATTTAAATTAAATCCGTCGGTTTATAGTGGGTCTAAATCGAATCGAAAGGAGAATTGGTTACTTACAAACATATGTTTTAAGCTGATCCTGGCGATCCTTATCAGTATAAAAGGATAAATTTATGATATTATTGTATTGTCATCGGACCTTGATAGAACAAAACCCGTCGGTTTTAAGTGGGTCAAAATCGGGTCGAAACTTCGAAAGGAGTCGGTTACATACAAACATACAGATGAAGCTAATAAAAGCGTGTTAATAATAAATACAGGGTTTTGATCTATTTAATTTTGTTGTCATTATTAAATTACATATTAATTATATTAATTTTAATTATATTATTTAAATTTATATTAAAAATGGCGAACCTCAAAAGTTATCGTTTTGTACCATTATGTACGAATACTACAAAGGCAACTCCTGACAAAAATCGGTGATCATAAATATATCAACATCAAGAATATTATTTTCGTAACTAACTAACTAATTCGGAACCAACAAACAAATCGTATCTTAGCAATAAATCAATATTATTGTAATAGCCGTAAACGTTATAACATTATGACGTCACAACTATATGGTGACCAGTCATGGCGCGTTTGTAGTCACGTGATTCTAATTTAAATTTCATCAATTTTTAATTGCTTATAATTAACGGAAAAAAATGTTTTTGAAGTTATTTGTATTAAATATCAATATTATTAATAATAAAGTTTCAAAATACATAAAAAAAATCAATAATTTTTTTTTATTCAAATACTCAATTGTGTTTGTGCATAACACTAGGCAGTCAACAGCTATATGAACGTCAGATAGGAAAAGAGCCAAATTTATCCAGTCAGTAACAAAGGATTTTAACTATAGGTACTTTATTCTAATTCAACCAACTACTACTAGCTACTCCGTATGTCTTTTGGGTAGACGGAGGCAAATAGGATTTTTATTCCAACTATATCATTTGATATTTTGAAAATGTACGTTCGTGTACGGTAGGTACATTTTCATACCGTCAGAGTCATTTTGCAGATTATAGTGGTGCAGCACTGAACACTGTCTATTAGGTGGCTGGTGCTGCCGACCGGGCCTTCAGTTCCGCTTTCCAGAATACCTTCACCCTTCTAGGTGCTACTACTACTGAAATAGCGGTACTCTATCGCGTCGTTCAGGTCTCTAACTGACAGGATTTCTCATATTATCGTAACAACCTCGCTCGTTCTAACGAGAACAAATTATCGCCAAGGAATTCTGCTGCAGGATAATGGCAAGAGAGATTATAAGCTTAACTATGCATTATTATGTTCAGGAATATGGTGGATTTTGAATACTATCGTCGTCTGAAAGTATCTCCTTTCGATAAACTTCATTAAGGATGCAGATCTGATCCCATCTTTGTTCCGTAGGAATGCTACGACAGTCTAAACGTTACACTGTACAAAGAAAATTGCCCTAAATATAGTCGGTTGTTCCAACATCCGTAATATGGCTAGCCTGCCTTGCTAGCCCTTGATTGTAACTGCTACCAATGGAGGCATTGCTCTTGTGTTGTCCACAGTTGTGCGAGTGCAAAAATGAAGAACTGAGCTCGTGGGGAGCTATGTCGAATGAATCTGTGTTAAGATTATGACAGTATAGGACAGTTAGCTGTGGATGCGAAGACAGGACATTACTTTATTCATCCGTAAACACGCGAGGCAGCCACGGACAGCGATATAGCAAGAACTAAACTAGCAAAGTTTAGTTCGCTTACCAGACTTTGTCATGTTTTAAATGCAGTATATCCTCTGTATAGCATTGCATTTATGACTATTGATAAACTTAATTCACCCGTAAACACGAGAAGCAGGCACGGATAGCGATATAGCAAGAACTAAACCAGCAAAGTTTAGTTCGCTTACCAGACTTATATTTTAAAAGCCGTATAGTCTGTACATTTCATTTATTGCCCCCCCCCCCCCCCTAAAAGCAAAGAAATGAGAAGTCATTTGGCGGAGCTTTCTCGTAAAGGGTAGGGGTTCCAAGTTTAAAGCAGATACGAATCTAACGCATTCTCATTTCAGTCACCTGTCGCACCCACTGCACTCACACCTTACGCTGGCTGCAGCGAGGCTCTCCGCGAAGCCTTCTTACGGAGAAACATCCCATCGGAAGCTGTCGAACTAATGTTGGCATCGCTTTCCAGTAACACTAAGAAGCAATATAACGTAACTTATAAACTATGGTGGCAATTTTGTCTAGATAGAAATATTTCCAATTTTGAAAGTACAGTAGCGACAGTTATATCGTTTTTAACAAATGAGTTTAACAAAGGGGCTTCATATGGTACTTTAAACTCGCACAGGTCTGCCTTGTCTTTAATCTTAGGAAATAATATCGGGTCGGATGAATGCATAAAACGACTCCTAAAGGGAGCATTCAAATTGAAACCCAGTAATCCTAAATACAATAATTATTCTTGGGACCCACAATTAGTTTTGAACCATATCTCAAGCTGGTTTCCTAATATAAACATTAATTTGGAGCAGTTGACTAAAAAAATAGTAATTTTACTTGCGCTGTGTACAGCACAGCGGGTCCAAACTTTATCCCTTATCAATCTTAATAATATTTATTTCTCAGACAGTGGAGCTAAGATTTTCATAACAGACTTGATAAAAACTTCGGCTCCGGGTAGAGATCAACCCCTTCTTATACTTCCATACTTTAAAGAAAATATAAGTATTTGTCCCGCTACTGCACTTTCTGATTATATCAATGTCACAAAACATTTGAGGAATGAGGAGGACAATAGATTAATACTAACTTTTAAAAAACCTAATAAACCCGCCACAACTCAAACAATCAGTCTTTGGATCAAAAACGTGTTATCGGAAAGTGGTGTGTTGTGTTTTTTATTTCATTCCCACTTCTGTTCCTAAATTCAGAAGAGGGATAGTGATTCTCACGCGTCCTTAACCGTTTGCTTTCTGAAAATGGCAGTTTGACTCTTCAAACGAATTAGTTCATTACACTTTTAAATTACCCTCAATAATACTTTATAAACTTTTCATTGTTTCGTTTAAGTGAAATTAAAATAGTAGTTGTGTGGCTAAGTATATAACGCAAAATTTTGGTGAGTATATTCCGATCATTTGCTATCTAAGGAGAAGCGAGCTTCTTATCAATTTATAGCTTAAAGCAGCTTTGGTATAGTAATTGAAGCATTTATTTAAACCTTTTGTGATTTATGTGTTTTGTTTAACAAAATTACAGCATATGATTTAATTACGCTTATTTCACCTTTGTATAGTACGATACGTATTCTTTTTTAAATGTACCCGCAACTTAGTTTTTTTCTTTACGTTAACGAAATATTAAGTTAATAGTTTTTTTTTCTTCATATTTAATTTTTATCGTTTCCTTGTATCGACATTTTCCTCCATTGTAAAAAAAAAAAAAAATTACGTACGAGATGCCTAATAAGAAGCACAAAGACCGAAGCCGTTCTAGGAATCGTAGTGCTACACCTCCTATACGCAGCCGACGACGGTATAGTCCTTTCAACGATGCATTAACACAACAAATGCAACAAATTTCAGATAGACTAAAGTCGTTAGAAGAACGTCACTCTTCTCCGTCACGACGAGGATCCAACACTGGCGGTGTGACAACAACGCCGCCGAGGTCACGGATCGTCGAGCCCGTCGCTGTGCATCCGGAGCCTGCGGCGCACTCAGGGTCGGCGGTCCCTTCTTCACCGGGACATTCCGGGAGCGCCACAGTCGGCTGCGATCGTAACGCTACTAATCGTATTGTTGATGCTATACGATCAATCAATACGACGGTGAGGTTGAGCCAATCTTATTACATTTCAAATTTTGATCCGAGTATAAACGATATAGAAACCTGGTGTGAGGAGGTCGATTGCGCTAAGGTTATAAATCAATGGAATGATAATGAGTGTCTATCTCGTATAGGTAATTGTTTAAAGGGAGATGCTAGGACCTGGCTCAATGAATGGGTAACATCAGACCGTAGTTGGAGCAATTTTAAAAAAGAATTTAAACCTTTGTGTCCTAAGAAACCTGATATCGCGAATATTTTATATGACGTTATGAGTACCAATTCTGATAAATACCTAACGTATGCAGACTATGCTCGTCGCTCTCTTCTAAGGTTGCGTGTTGTTAGGGGGTTAAGTGACGAACTTATATCTGCAATAATAATACGAGGGATTACGGATCCGCAGATTCGCGCTGCAGCCATTAATGCAAAGCTAACGACAAATGAATTGGTTGAATTCTTTTCAATTTACGTTAAATCCAATTCCTCCTCAAACAGACATTTTGATCACAGGTCGCGCTATGATCGTTCTTTAAAATCTGAACATGTAGTTAATAATCGTAAACGACGATTTAACGAACAGAAATGTTTCTTGTGCGGTCAACATGGTCATACACAATCAAATTGTTCTAAAAAAGCTAAGTCGATTCTTTCTAATCAAAGTAATGACCATAAATATTTTTCTATTAATAATTCGAATAAATCTGTATTGTGTGATTTCTGCAAAAAACCCGGCCATAAAACTGAGGCGTGTTTTGCAAAATTAAAGTCGGGAGGCACGTAATACAAACAATGTTAATTTTTGCGAAGAAAACCCGGACAGTAAGAATAAAGATTGTTGTAGCTGTCATCCAGGGAATCCCAGTCGATGTCTTAATCGATAGCGGCTCTAGTATATCATTATTTTCCTTATCATTATTAAAGCATTTGAAATGTGCGCGAATGCCTGCATTTAGGATCTTGCGTGGTATTGGTGGGCAGGAAATTGAATCGACTTATTTTGTCACTTTACCAATAGAGTTTAATGAAATTACTTTAGAAGTAGATTTACACGTAGTTAGTTCAAAATTGATGAATACACCAATCATCATTGGCACCGATATATTAAATCGTGAAGCCCTAGTTTACGTCGATGATGTCCTCATTATGAGCGGTACGGTTGAGGAGGGTTTGTCGATTTTACGTAGAGTTCTTAAAACTCTTACAAGCGCGGAGTTTTCCATAAATTTAAAGAAATGCTCTTTTCTATCTACTTAAATCGAATATTTGGGACGTACGATTAGTCAGGGTCAGGTACGACCGAGTGGTCAAAAGATTAAAGCTTTGGTCGAAGCACCGATTCCAAAGACCGTTAAACAAACCAGACAGTTCAAGTTATTTTCGACGTTACATAGCTGGCTTTGCTATAAAGGCTGTGCCTATTACAAAGTTGACGAAAAAAGGGGTACCTTTTATTTGGAGTAGTGAACAAGAAGAAGCACGCCAAGTAATTATTTCTCATCTTACCAGTGAACCTGTGTTAGCTATGTATGATCCGGCTTTACCTATTGAAGTTCATATAGATGCCAGCTGTATAGGATATGGTGCAGTGCTTCTTCAGGTTCATGAAAAGGGGCATAAGCGGGTGGTGAGTTACTTCAGTAAACAAACTCAAGGTGCTGAGCCAAGGTATCATTCCTATGAGCTGGAAACTTGAAACTTTAGCCGTTGTAAAGGCCTTGCAAAATTATAGACACTATCTGGTTGGTGTTATTATTTGTAAAAAAAAATACATTGACCATTGTTTGATATGTATAGCACATAAAAACGCACATTTTTCCAAATACTGTCTTTTGTAATTTGTATCCTATGTTTGGTCAAGATTCCACTGAATTAAAAATATTTTTTTATAATGTTATCTCTTTGTTTGGGACCTCTAAAATTATTTGTGGCAGATCGGGGTCGAATGTTTCAGAGTTCAGAAATAACAAAACTTTTTACTGACTTGGGCATTGACATGCATCTCATAACACCAGAGATGCATAATTCAAACGGGCAGGTTGAACGTTATTGTCGAACCTTACTCAACATGGTTCGTATAGAATGCAATCACCGACAAAATGATTGGTCTGATGTCATATGGCGACTACAGCTGGTTCTGAACATTACAAAACAGAAAACTACAAGCTTTTCACCTCTGAATCTATTGGTGGGTATTAAAGCTGCGTGACCTGTTTTACGTTACCTCATTGGTGACATCGCACTAGAAGGCTCTCGTCCCAATCGCGACGCATTACGAGAAATGCGTAGACAACGTGTTTCTGAGCGTTTAAAAAAAATATAACCAACGTTGGCAAGACAAAACTGTGAATGCTAGCCGAAAGGCATCACGGTTATTTGAAATTAATTCTTTGCTTTTTGTTATAAAACAGGCTCAAACAACTGGCAAACTCGACTCGGGTATGCGCGGCCCATATCGCGTGGTCAAAACGCTTCCCCACGGTCGATACGAGCTGCAGTTACTGGAGGGCTCTTATGGCAAATCGACGCAAGCTGCGACAGAATTCATGGTGCCGTGGCGTGGGGAGTGGACTCCTGAGACATGTGCTGCGTTTTTTGAGGGTGAGCTGATCCCTAATTTGTGATAAGCGAACGACGTGCCTATGTCACAAATTATAGTTTTCCCATGATAAGCTAACGTCGTGCCTATGTCATGTGGTTGTTTTATTTTCTATGTGTAACGTATAGTATGCTAACGTCGTGCCTATGCTATACAATTGTCTTGGACTCATGATAAGCTAACGTCGTGCCTATGTCATGTGGTTGTTTTATTTTCTATGTGTAACGTATAGTATGCTAACGTCGTGCCTATGCTATACAATTGCCTTGGACTCATGATAAGCTAACGTCGTGCCTATGTCATGTGGTTGTTTTATTTTCTATGTGTAACGTATAGTATGCTAACGTCGTGCCTATGCTATACAATTGTCTTGGACTCATGATAAGCTAACGTCGTGCCTATGTCATGTGGTCGTTTTATTTTATATGCGTAATGTATAATATGCTAACGTCGTGCCTATGTTATACATTTGTCTTGGACTCATGATATGCTAACGTCGTGCCTATGTCATGTGGTCGTTTTATTTTATATGCGTAACGTATAATATGCTAACGTCGTGCCTATGTTATACGTCATTTGTTTTGGACTCATGATATGCTAACGTCGTGCCTATGTCATATGGTCGTTTTATTTTATATGCGTAAAGTATAATACGCGAACGTTGTGCCCATGTTATACTGTCATTGGTGTCAGAGATAGCGAACGTAGTGCTTCCTCTCTGTGTATTGCGCTTACCTGTTATAAGGGGAGTGTAATGTTTATTAGTTGCTAATACCTTATCATTAATCCTTCCCAGATGCTGCCAGTATTGAAGATGAGGAGTCCACAAATGACCCAGTCGTTGTTGTTGAACCTGCATCAGGCACTTCGAGAGGAGCCTGTACTTCTCCGCATAAAACAAAGGAGAACGAGGACGTCCTCCAGTCAGGAGAGGCCGTGTTAGACAAAAACTAAAACAGCGCCAATAGAGGGGATGACAAGTGGTGGCGGATTGCAGATAAAAGCGCTGGCGCGCTCATTCGCGGCACCATTCGTCGCGAGTCAATTGACATACTACAACTCTGCCCGTTTGTGAAGTCAACTGCCTAGTTATTTTCCTTTGTATAAGATTTTTTTACTGTAATGTTTAAAGAAATTATTGTGGAATTAGTGTAAAATTATTTTATAATTTTGTATTTTGTATTTCGTGTTCTTGGTTTTAAATTTAAATGGTATTAGTGTTAATAAAGTTATTAACGAGTTTTGTAAATAATTGTAACGTTGTGTTTTTTATTTCATTCCCACTTCTGTTCCTAAATATACAATATTTTCAACTGATATCGAAATGTACGAAAATAGTAATAATGTAATTGAACTGAGAACATAATATTTTAATATTCAGACAAAGCTGTATTGTTTCGATATACGTAGTTTTTATTGTAAACTGCACATATTTTCATAGAAAAATACTGTAAAACAACAGATGATGAAATTTTCAAAAAGAAAAAAAAAATACAAATTTGCCGCGCAATTGACATTAATTGACAGTTTTAAAAGTCGTATTTGCATCCAAGGCACCTTCAAATCTGTGCTTAATTTTTTCATAAAATCTTTGCGGCTCATTGTATTTTATTTATTTATTTATTTTTTTATTTTTTATTGTGTGATAGGGAAGCGCTTGACCACGATCTCGCCTAATGGTAAGCTGAGATGTGGCCTATGATGGAGCGCGCTTCCCTAGAAGGAAGCATTAGCATTTATCTACATTATTTTGATATTATATGATATAGAAATTGTTAAAATTCTATATCATGCCGTAAAATATCGCCACTGACCACCTATAACTTTTCCTGTATTAACTGAACATACAGGAATATGGTTTTCGGGCTTCTCTTATCTCTTTATAGTGCTTGTATCCTCAATGTATACCACCATGACATTGTGGCGTTGCCACTTTTATTATCTATATTTTATTATCTGTGGCGTTCCGAAACGGAACGCACTTGATCGAATTTTAAATTGATTCGACGATAGTGAAAATGATTCACTAGGACAATAGTTAAATATTCAGACAAAGCTGTATTGTTTCGATATACGTAGTTTTTATTGTAAACTGCACATATTTTCATAGAAAAATACTGTAAAACAACAGATGATGAAATTTTCAAAAAGAAAAAAAAAAATACAAATTTGCCGCGCAATTGACATTAATTGACAGTTTTAAAAGTTTGTACCTATAGGTAATATTAATAGAAATAATTATCGAGATTTAAATGGCTCTACACGAGATTTATTTTGTTTTTTTTATTACTATACTTCATAAAGACACAATTAACTCGTACCTACTCGTAATACGATACCTTGGAGTTGGAGCGAAAATATTGTTTGTAATAATTTGGCTAGGTAACTAATTATTGAAATGAAAATAATAATTAGAAAAATGCATTGTGAAACCGTTTTAAGCAAAAAACGTTTCGATAAACGAATTATGTTTTTGAATGAAATACAAATTATTGCATGCTTTTAAAATACAAGACTTAACTATCTACTAATGAAAGTTTTCATGCATTTTGTTCGAAACACGGTAGGTCAGCCGTGTTTTGTTACTTTAAAAGTGACATTCGAAAATGAAACAATGATTTACGGAAAAGCACAGATAGAAACGCGTTTAATCGAGATTGGGTATCTAATATTAAGATAATTGGAATACTTAATGAAAATAGGAATTGTAGAGTCAGTAATAATTCAGATTAGTTTATTGATATCATATTAGATACTTACTTAGGTCGAGTGAACGCGTTTTTACAATTCGTTCTATACAAAGTATGTTTTTAACTAAATTTTCGAATTTCATCGTGTATTTTACAATAATTTTGAATGATTTGAATGCGAAATGTACTAATGTATGATCAAACGAACTTCAGAGTGAAGTTTGATCATTATTATATGAATCGTTTCATTCGAAGATATTATTTACTATGTAGTTCCCTTTTTCAATGCTAGCAACTACGCACGCCTTTAGATTTTATTTTTTTTTAATTATGGGTATTACGACCTGACAAGTATTTGCTCGCTTTGTACGATATTCGTTATTTTTAGAGTCTGTAATCTTACAAAACTTTGGGTTAGGGTGTGGTGGGTGTTAATATCTTCGAATGAAGCGATTCATATAATAATGATCGAACTTCACTCTGAAGTTCGTTTGATCATATATTATATTTCATCGCTTCATTCTTCAGATATTATTCACTATGTAGATGTTAAGAGATAAAAGTTTTGTAAGAATCATTTTGGGTGCAAGTTTAGAATAAAACATATATAGATATTATTAGTTTTATTTTGTATATTAACAAAAATATAATCAAACATTAAACAAGCCGGGTCATTTTGACCCAACCTCAATGACGCCGGGTTAAAACGGTTTCACAATGCATTTTTCTAATTATTATTTTCATTTCAATAATTAGTTACCTAGCCAAATTATTACAAACAATATTTTCGCTCCAACTCCAAGGTATCGTATTATGAGTAGGTACGAGTTAACACTAGAGCGCTCGCGCCTAAAATTTTCCTTGAGTGCACGCGTGGGTCACATATGTCACCCAATACGACGCACGTTTTTTTCATAAAAATCGTAGTTAAAAAAGTAAACGAAGTACTTATTTATGAATCAACTTTATTTTTAAGTGATGAAACAAAAAAATATCAATATTTTCTCATTTTACTTAAATTATGAGCTAAACATAAACCTCTGTGAAAAGTAACTAATTTATTACTTATTGTGATCAATCAGTTTTTTTTACTTTGGAAACTACAAATTTGGTAAAAATAATCATCTAATTATAAAGTTTAAGAATAAGTTGTTCTTATCCAATAAAATTTTATTGTCAACTAGGTTTCCGCCCGCGGCTTCGCTCGCGCCGTCAAAGAAAACCCGCATAGTTCCCGCTCCCGTGGGATTTCCGGGATTTTCCCGGGATAAAAAGTAGCCTATGTCCTTCCTCGGGTATCAAAATATCTCCATACCAAATTTCATAAAAATTGGTTCAGTAGTTTAGGCGTGATTGAGTAACAGACAGACAGACAGAGTTACTTTCGCATTTATAATATTATAGTATGGATAAAAAATAAGTATGTCCTAGCACTCGAATATGAGTATTTTATTTCGATTTTCGTTACCCATATATTAATAATTTCTTAAAAGTATAAATTGATCATAAGAGCAGTAACAAATAAAAGCGGTATACTTGATTTTCACTCGTAATTGTATGATTTCAAAAACTTCCTAGAACGCTCGCGCGGGGGACCTGCGTCACCCATGTACTTTTATATTTTCGCAGTGTACACTTCGTTGCACCAAGGAAGCTGATACGCTGCTAAAATGTCCGGTGATTGGTAGTCGGGGAATACCTGAGACAACAACACTCAAGCACGATTGTTTAAAAAAATATTTAGCAATATATAGCACTGGGTGACCTATGTCCCACGCGCGTGCGCTCTAGTGTTAATTGTGTCTTTATGAAGTATAGTAATAAAAAAAACAAAATAAATCCTACTATTTTCGTACATTTCGATATCAGTTGAAAATATTGTATCATATAAAATTTTTGGTTAATGCAGCTGGTATAACAAGGTAATGCGCTTTCGTGTTTTAACTACATAATTAGTTCAATATTAATTTAGCCGTAAAATACGTTATTTTGTTATTAATTTGAATAATATTATTGTAAGGAATCTAATTCAGTGTTAGATTTTCAAAATTAGATTAAGGATAATTTGTAATAATTGAAATAAATATTTTTGGATGTACATACTGGTATTTTTATTTTATTCCCCTGTGCTCATATTATGTCATGAAACCTTTCAGTAGATACATGGACGAAATCGCAGCCAGCGCCCAGCAGCAATTAGCTATAACATACCTATAGGTATTAGGTAAGGTAATAAATAATAATTTGGAAAATCCAAAAGTGCACGCCTCATAATTTTTTTTTAATAAATATTTATTAATTATTATTTTTGTTTATTTAATAACAATTAAACCACATCGAATCAGACCCTGAAAAATGAAAGGGTTTTATTCCTGAGCATACTCAAGCGTAAGAGAAAAAAAAAGACTCGATTAGTAAAGTATTTCGGTCGCTATCGTGTTAACAAGAAAAAGGATCCGCACATACAGACACACGGACGTCCAAGACAGAACTTTTTTAAACTGTTTTTTAACTAGTTTAAATAACAAAAATGACATCAAAAATATCATGAACGTTAAAAATAGTGTTTTTTCTTAATATGTGTGTGTATGTATTATCTTACAAGTGCAATGTATGATACATAAAGACATTTTAAATTTGAAAAATCAGATGTTTTGCGCGAAGTGACAGTAGTACCCACCTCAACGCTTCGCTTATGAGGCGTGCAATAGCTCTATAGTTAATACGCACCTTGATACTTACCGTAGAGTTGTTTGATGTTGAATCCGTAATAAATAAAATTAACACAATACATAATTGAATGTTACGTTTGATACACAATACACACTACTTACTCAGAGCCGTATAGTCTGTACATTTCATTTATTGCCCCCCCCCCCCCCCTAAAAGCAAAGAAATGAGAAGTCATTTGGCAGAGCTTTCTCGTAAAGGGTAGGGGTTCCAAGTTTAAAGCAGATACGAATCTAACGCATTCTCATTTCAGTCACCTGTCGCGCCCACTGCACTCACACCTTACGCTGGCTGCAGCGAGGCTCTCCGCGAAGCCTTCTTACGGAGAAACATCCCATCGGAAGCTGTCGAACTAATGTTGGCATCGCTTTCCAGTAACACTAAGAAGCAATATAACGTAACTTATAAACTATGGTGGCAATTTTGTCTAGATAGAAATATTTCCAATTTTGAAAGTACAGTAGCGACAGTTATATCGTTTTTAACAAATGAGTTTAACAAAGGGGCTTCATATGGTACTTTAAACTCGCACAGGTCTGCCTTGTCTTTAATTTTAGGAAATAATATCGGGTCGGATGAATGCATAAAACGACTCCTAAAGGGAGCATTCAAATTGAAACCCAGTAATCCTAAATACAATAATTATTCTTGGGACCCACAATTAGTTTTGAACCATATCTCAAGCTGGTTTCCTAATATAAACATTAATTTGGAGCAGTTGACTAAAAAAATAGTAATTTTACTTGCGCTGTGTACAGCACAGCGGGTCCAAACTTTATCCCTTATCAATCTTAATAATATTTATTTCTCAGACAGTGGAGCTAAGATTTTCATAACAGACTTGATAAAAACTTCGGCTCCGGGTAGAGATCAACCCCTTCTTATACTTCCATATTTTAAAGAAAATATAAGTATTTGTCCCGCTACTGCACTTTCTGATTATATCAATGTCACAAAACATTTGAGGAATGAGGAGGACAATAGATTAATACTAACTTTTAAAAAACCTAATAAACCCGCCACAACTCAAACAATCAGTCTTTGGATCAAAAACGTGTTATCGGAAAGTGGTGTCAACATTTCAATATTTAGTTCACATAGCACAAGACACGCTTCAACATCTACTGCTTGTGCTAGTGGTGTATGCGTTGATAATATACGTAAAACTGCTGGCTGGAGTGTGTTATTATCAAATAAAATATTAATATCTTGGTCTTCATCCGCAGCCGATAATGTTGACGTAGACGTGGAAGCCTCATTGCCAAGACTATATATTTCCTTGGTGCCTATAGAGCGCAGTACATTATCCGGAACTGTGTAAGAGTAGCAGCATTTTCCTGCCCTCTTTAGGTCGAATCTTATGTATAAAATGGCATTTAAAGTTTTTACCGACAAACGGTTGCGAAGCTTAGTTTTGACGACATTCATTTGGCTAAAAACACGTTCTATTTCCGCGTTGGAATGTGGTAGTGATAATAATGATATTGCCAGCTGTGATAAATCTGCAAAAGGGTTATTACCAGCTGCGTCTTTATAATCCATTACTTCATTCCAGAATTCCAAGGTGGAAGTTGTGCATGTCCATGAAATGTCGACTAAATTTACGTATGCAAGGTAGCAAAACTCAGTTTCAGCCTGTACTAAAAAGGTTTCTTTAGTGCATAAAATCCAGAGTAATGCAGTTTAGTCGTAAGATCATCCTACTTCGATTATTTACAACTGCTACGTTCGTTACGCTAAGCTACGTATGCTACGTACGTGTCGTAGCATACGTAGCTGCTGCTGGCGTAGCAAACACACATAGGCAAACGCTACGCAGTTCAATTTGACAGGCGACTCGCTGAATTAAGAGACGAATTACGCAATTATTAAAAAATCTATATAATCAATTATTGAAAAATATATGTCGGAGACGGTCAATAGCGCGGATGTAAAACGACTCTAAGCACGAGTTCCGGGAGGTGGCAGCACAGTGAAGTTGGCGGCTTACTTCATGCTTGTACCGGGTCGAGCCCGTGAAGGCTCGCCCTCGGGACGGCACTTCACATTCGAACATCGAAGAGTTCGGACCTTCCACTACTAGGAACTGTTAACCTTTTCTTTGCTAGTGTTTAATTTAAATGTGTAACGTAACGGTTATTAAGTGATTGTATTTAAAGTGATTGTATTAAAACTGACATGATTAAAAAGAGCAACTATGGAGTTTCTTGCCGGTTCTTCTCTGTAGATACTGCTTTCCGAATCGGTGGTAAATAAAGAAATGATTGAGTTTGAGGTGTTTCTTTGCTCGATTACCCAACGCAACGCCCACAGCTTGAAAATAGATTCACATTCTACACCTTGCTCCGACATCAGAATTGGGATCAAATCGAGCAAATGAGAAAACACGTGGCGATAACCTCGATAAGATATACGATAACCTGATTAAAAGTCAAAGCGCCGCAACCACGTGGCACTTCGATCCAGTTTCAACGGGAAGAAGCATCCTACAGATCTACGAGCATACGTGTCACTGAGCAGCCAGTGACAAAGGGAGAGCTCGTTATGTGCGGGCAGGGTGGCAACTTCGCCTCGCGCTGCACGGATGACACTGCCGCTCGCATCACCGCGTCGGAAGCCGTATCATCGAGAGCAGCGCCATGTCATCATGTCGTGCACCGTGCCATTGCGTCGAGCGTCCGGCTTCGAGCATCATGCGTCGATCGTCGAGCATCATGCGTCGAGCATCATGCGTCGAGCGTCGAGCGTCATGCGTGGCGCCATGTGGTGCTGCATCCATACTGTGCGCCGCGGCACCAAGCTGGGCTCCGCGACACCACGCCAGGCGTTGCGCATCCACGCCAGGCGCCGCAATACCACGCCGGGCGTCGCGCTACCATCACTACTATCAACACGTCGAGCCTGAGATCACCGGAACCAGAGCGACGTGTCGACGTGTCGTGCAACTATCCTTCAATCTCATACAAAACCGGTCAGTAGATAACATTTCACTTTGAGTGTACAGTCAGATAAAGAAAATAGGATTTCAAAATGTAGTAACTTATTCGAAAGAAAAAGAAATTTATTGCCAAAAACATTAGTTACAAAATTTATTTTAAAATTAATTGAGGAAAATGGTCACAGCCTCGGCAAAATGCTGCACAAAAACAGTGCTGATTTACAGGTTGTACCGAATGTAACGATTAGATTTTGTTTTAAAAGTTGTAGCCTACAAGACCAGTGTATAGTTAAATCTGTTATTATTAGGTCATGCGATATTGCGTTACGGTTTTGTAGTTAGTTAAAACTTATTCCACTACATTCAGCCCATCTTAGTTACGCAGTGATAAATTAACAGTACCTATTTCACTTATTCAGGGACGGGTTTACTTTAGTAGGTAATTCACGTAATTTTAAAAATACTTTGTGGCGTAAGCACTGCCATCAAGATAAATTAAGTAACGAACTGCTTTAATGTTTGTTATTTTGTGAGCTAACACTAAAGAAAGAAAGCACATTAATTTGTACACTGCATCCAGATTCTTCAATCGAACGTAAACAATAAACATTCACTTGTCCGTGTATCAGAACAAAAACAGTATGCGAATTACTTTTAAATTAGTTTCTTAACTACCCGCGTTAGTTTCTTGACTACCCGCATTAATTTCTTAAACTACCTGCGTTACTTTTTATTTAGGCTAACCCTTGACAAATAGCAATTAATTGCTACACAAAGACAGCCTTATTGCTATTCGATTAAAAACGAAAAGTAATGCGTTAACTACTGCATTAGAGGTTTAAAAACTTTTCGTAGGTTTTATTTAAGGTGATATTTGAGGTAATTTCTTAAAATAAAGTTGTGAACAATTCACAGTATACAGTTTTTACGATATGAAGTTTTATGAAATGTTGCAGATTTAGTTTTATCGAATAAAAGGTAAATCGAGGCATTTAGTTTTGAATTTTTACAGAGAATTTATTAGGTCCTTATTTAGGCAGTTCATAATACAATGTCACAGATAATTAGCGTGTGTTCAAATAAACATCTGGCGTAAGATAAATCTTATAATTGGATCTACATTTGGTTTTAGTACATTAGATTGCTTTAAAATTAAGAACTCGTTAACTATCCCATCAACGTTAGGTTAGTTAAATGTTAAGATATTAAGACGGTTAAAAAAAAAAAAGAATATGAAAATAATCTTAAGGTTAATAGCGCCTTTACAGTTTACATACAATCGTCAGATAATGTCTGTTTAATTGAATAGAGAAAAGAAAAACCCATCCAGGTTTTCTGAAAGTTTTTGAAGTGAAACTTCTTTATCGGGGTTGGACAAAAATTTAGGGTAACATTTTTGCGTTACGCCGTACGCGTGACATTTTTGCGTTACGCCATACTCGTGACATTTTTAAGGTCATAAAGAAGTTTCACTTCTTACGTGTGTACTCTAGTACACGCATACATTTTTTTTCTTATCCCTATCACGCGTGATTTGACATATTTCTGTAAAGTTGCATATTGTAAATTATTTTTTGAAAAAATAAGGTCATAAAGAAGTTTCATTTCTTACGTGTGTACACGTACGCGTAGCACACGCACACATTTTTTTTTTTTGGTTTTTAGCTTCAAATAAGTCCTAAACGTGGAGTATTCGATAGTACCTAATCGATTTACATTGTGTGCATTTAATGTAATTTCTTGATAATAGTTTTTGTGACTAGCTGCAGTTTGACGTCAACTGAATACATCAATTAGGTAGTTGTACAGTAGTTGTTGAGTAGTTCATTCTTATTACGTTGAAACTAAAATTTAGCTCAGCCCTTTTGCCGTTCGATATTAGATTCACAGATGAGTTTAAGCCTACACTTATTAATTGTTTTAAGTTGAGTTTTCAAAAGTAAACATAACGTTAAGGAATTTAGCCATATGCAAATTGGCCGATAAAAAAAAAAAAGTTTTGAAGGGTTTCTCGCGATTTTTTTTTGTAGGCATCTTTATATACCTTCATCACCTTACGCGAGCCCCATTGTATTGGTAAGAAAGAAAAGTGGTGAGAGGCGAATGTGTGTTGACTACAGAGCCTTAAACAGCAGGACTAAGTGAGACCATTATCCTCTCCCTAGGGTAGAAGACCTTCTTGATCAATTAGCGGGCCATAAGATGTTCATATCGCTGGATTTGGCTTCAGGGTACTATCAGATTCCCATCTCGGAGAAGTCTCAAGAGAAGACCGCGTTTGTTACGCCAGATGGACAATATGAATACACCAGAATGCCATTTGGCTTAGCAAACGCTCCTTCGGTTTTCCAAAGAGCCATGCATAAGATTCTTAATAAAGCACGGTTAAGTTATGTAATTGTGTATATGGATGATGTTTTGATACCCGCGCGTTGCTTTGATGAAGCGCTGCAAAGACTAGAAGAAGTTTTGAACTTATTAAAAGAAGGAGGCTTAACACTGAAAATGCAGAAATGTAAATTTATGTTTGATAAATTAGACTTTTTAGGGTTTGAAATAAGTGGTAATGGTATCCAACCAGGCTCTGCGAAAACTGGAGCAGTCTCAAAATTTCCTACTCCCTTAAATCAGCATGACGTTAGACGATTTTTAGGTCTTGCCAGCTTCTTTAGAAGATTTGTCAAGGATTTTGCTCTGATAGTAAAACCATTGACGGGTCTTCTAAAGAAAAATGCGCCTTGGAAATGGGGGGAAGAAGAAGCAACTGCATTTACAGAGATTAAAAAAACGATTGACCAGCAGACCAATTCTCGCACTATACGACAAAAATTTAGAAACTCAGTTACACACGGATGCGTGTAGATTCGGCATCGCGGGTATTCTTCTTCAGAAAGACGAGAAAGGTTTATGGAGAGTTGTAGCATACTACAGTCGTCAAACCACGGTAGAAGAGCAGAAACTTCACTCGTTTGAGTTAGAAACTCTAGCTGTGATAGCGTCATTAAACAAGTTTAGGGTCTACTTGTTAGGCCTACGCTTCAAAATACTAACAGATTGTAATTCATTACGCACCACACTTACAAAACGAGATGTGATCCCGAAAATTGCAAGATGGTGGGTGCAGTTACAAGAATATGACTGTGAAATTGAGTATCGACCAGGAGATAAGATGTCACATGTGGATGCCCTGAGTCGAGCTCCATCAGACTCAAAAGTAGACGATTTGCACGTTATTGATATACTTAGTGTTACTGCTGAAGATTGGATTACTACTGTTCAATCTTCAGATGACGATATAAGGCGTATTAAAGAAATATTAAGTGATCCAGAATCCCCCAACATAGTAAGTACATTTCAAAATTACAAATTAAAAAATGGACGTGTATACAGGATCATAGCTGATGATAATATCAAATGGGTAGTGCCTAGAGGCGCACGCTGGCAAATTGTTAAAGCCAATCACGATGACGTAGGCCATTTTGGGTTAGAAAAGACTTTAGATCGTATTCGGGCATTATATTGGTTTCCTAAAATGAGAACCTTTGTCACCAAATATGTTTCAGCATGTTTAGAATGTGCTCACCATAAGATGCCAGGTGGTGCTCGACAAGGTCACCTACATTCCATAGAAAAAGTAGAAATCCCCTTTCACACGGTCCACGTGGACCATGTTTGGCCTTTCATTAAGAGTAAGAAGGGGAACTCATATATCTTAGTAATCATCGATGCCTTTACTAAATTTGTTTCTTTGGCTGCCGTCAAAAGTACCAAAACGTCGGAAACTATAAAAGTAATTAAAAAAAATCTTATTGGGTATTTTGGTACTCCAACACGCCTCATTTCTGATAGAGGTAGCTGTTTTACCAGCAAGAGGTTTAGGAAGTTTATACAGGCCTTAGGCATAAAGCATGTTATGAATGCAGTAGCCACGCCGCGAGCAAATGGTCAAGTAGAAAGGTCAAACCGAACTATATTGGCATCATTGGGAACCATGAACCATGGCAAAGATCCTAGAACATGGGATGATAATCTATCGGATATACAGTTAGGCATTAATACGACAATACACGACGTCACAAAAAAAACTCCTAGTGAATTATTATTTGGGCGTAGAGTTACAAATCCTTCGCAAGGTATATTAAGTGAAGTAATTTCGGATGTAGGACATGGAATAGTAGACGGTAAGATTGACGATATTAGATTAGATGCACGCTGCCTGATGAAACAGCAAGCGAAGGTCAGTGAAGAACGGTATAATAGAAAAAGAAAAGCGGCAAAAGTATATAAAGTAGGTGATCTAGTGCGAATTTTGAGAGCAGTTGCATCTGGCAGCGGGCAGTCTAAAAAGTTGGAACCCAAACTACAGGGACCGTACCGCGTAATTAAAGTTTTACCAAACGACCGTTATGTGGTAGAGGATACCCCTTTATCTCGAAAAGGTAGGCGGTACGAAGCTGTCGTGGCAGCCGACAAAATGCACCCTTGGTTAAATTTTAAATCGATGTCTGATAGCGATAATGACGGTGATGATAGTTGTTCTGATGCCATTGAGAATCAAAATAATTAAATTTTATACATACACATTAGGTAGTTTAAAGTTCTTTATGTATGTTGTAATACACATCCTTCTATAAATGACGAGTCAAGTCTACGTGTTTGGTATGAACGAAGAATGATCGACGTTTATAACAAACACATGGAATTTGAAATAGCTTGCATATTGTGGGCGTGCCGGGCACAATATGCCGCCCAACGAGAACCAAAATGCAGTATATGTGTGAACAGTGAGTACCGAGTGATTTTGTATGATTATTATGGGTATGCCGGGCACAATGATGTGCCGCCCAAAACGAATAGCTTACATACTGTGGGCATGCCGGGCATGATGTGCCGCCCAAAGAGTAACAATATGCAGTCTATGTGCAAGCAATGAGTACTGAGTGATTTTTATTACTGTTGAGGGCATGCTGGGTACAATGATGTGCCGCCCAAAGAGTAACAATATGCAGTCTATGTGCAAGCAGTGAGTTCTGAGTGATTTTGATTACTGTTGAGGGCATGCTGGGTACAATGGTGTGCCGCCCATAAGAAAGCAACAATTATTATTGTACATTGTTATTTTTGTGATCTAATTATTGTCAAATTTAAATGTATGAGATAGTATTATGTAATATAAATATAACATTATGATTGTATTGCAATACCTGCATAAGGTCACTAATATGTAAAAATGTATTGGTGAGCAATAAATTATTTGAATTTGAATTAGTCCTAATCAAACGGATAGAGAAGTGAGTTTTTGTTATACAAATGTTTGTAGCGATTGTCGAAGTAGTTCCAATAGAGATATATATATTTATTTATTTTCTTTTTTTTTCGAAATTTGTAAATCTTATTCTAGGCTTGTTTCCTTGTGTAATTTTGATTATTTGTAAAAGCTAATCATACCAATTCAAACTTCGGGAACTAGTTGTAAATACATATTATTATAAGTATTTGTTTCAATTTCATGTAAGTATGGTTGCATTTTGTTTTCCATATTTTAACATTTTATTTTTGTTTAAATTTAATTTAAGCCAACGAAGGCACTCGTTGAAGATCGGATGGCCGAGCTGTTACAAATCTTAAAATCATACATAGTACATTATTTTCCATAGACAAGGTTTTCTGTTATTTATAATCTACCGCCTGACAACTTAACCTCCCCTCCAGTCGGTTAGTTGTCAGTCGATCGCTCACATTTTTTGAAGAAACGATCAGCTAGCAATTGATCCTGAACAGCCGACCAGTGCGGTCAACAAGTCAGTGCCTTAGCCGTGCCTCATGCTTGTTTTAGGGTTATTTAAATCTATTATTTAAGATTGTGAAAGATTGCGAATATTATAGTAAAAAGTGAATGTAACAAGGAGGAATATTAAAATATCAGTTGTGAAGAAGGCGTTTCATTCCACAACCCAACAGCTTATTTATTAAAAAGTTATTTATCAGGATGTTTGGCCTGAGTCGATCAATTTTATTAGTTTTCTAGTATTGAACAAATAACTCTTAGAATACTTTTTACATTTTATGTACATTTAAAGTATGTTAATTTGATGATTATCTCCTACACTAATTAATGAACACATGTAGTGCAATCTAACAGTCTTATGACCTTGAAATTTTGAAAGTACATAATATAATTAGACGTGACAAATTAAAACCCCAAAAACGTAATGGTTCACATACAAAACACCACTCATCAAAAAATTTTGAAGACTTAAATATGTGTCGATTCTATTTTAAATCGTGTATTTCATCCAGCTTCATATTTCAATCAATTAATGTCTAATAATTATTATATAGATGGATCTGTATATACAAATGGAATATCAATCACTCACACTTTCATCAGATTTAAATAAGTGTAACTGTTACGGTTTTTGATAACAGAAGTACACCAAAAAAGGCTATTCTAGGGTAAGCTGTTATTCAATGAACTTTCCGGGACGTGTTATATTCCAAAATTCATACATTGTTCAAGTTAAACGTATGCAAAAAGTATATTAAAGTACCGTTATTTACTGATTGGAACGATGTTGAACATAAAATGATAGTACAATTTTTTTCATTCAATCCTCCACTCATTGGCTTGGGTTATAACTCGAGATTTATAGTAGAGTATGATCATAGTGTCTCCTTATAATATAATAACTAGGTATATGATGGCTTGTCCTGTCTGTATAACGTGTTAATAAAAAAAAATTGGTTGTCTGTAAAGTCGGTTTACTGACGATAGTTGAACGTGACAACGTCCGATTGTGCTTCTTTGTCGCTCTTTCCGCGCTCTCGCTTGCACTTCAAGACTTACATGGAACGCCTCAGAGCGAGGTAACGCTGCATGAGTCATGTTTTTTCGTGCGTGCAGCCGGCTATATCGAATTATAAGACGTTGTCACGTCAAAAAAATTGGTTGTCTGTAAAGTCGGTTTACTGACGATAGCTGTTGAACGTGACAACGTCCGATTGTGCTTCTTTGTCGCTCGTTCCGCGCTCTCGCTCGCACTTCAAGCCTTACATGGAACGCCTCAGATGAGTCAGAGCGAGGTAACGCCGCATGAGTCATGTTTTTTCGTGCGAGCAGCCAGCTTTATCGAATTATAAGACGTTGTCACGTCAAAAACGAAAAATTACTTATTGTTAATTATAAAGGAACTTGATGAAATTTTGAAATATACATACGCCAAAAGATTGTCTTTAATTTAAACAGTCTTGTATCGAATCTATATATATTTTTTTGTTATATTTTGCATGAACAATAAAGACAGACCCCTGTGAAACTGACATGTTTGCTTTATATACGTTTTTATTAACACGTTACATGTTATATCTTCTACAATGACATGTCGAATTCTACAGATTCTTACGCCTATTATGATGTTCTTATATTATAAGCGCGATTTGCTTTAACCCTGTCACAATAAGGGGTGTTTGAATTCTGCTACTTCTAGATGCTTCTGGCTGTAATTTGACTGGATTTTAACGTTAACGAAAATTAAAATAGCCTTACCTAACTTATAATATCTATTAGGACAGTCTTTTATACCCCAAATAGGATACATCAAATCCTTTATATTACTTAACTATCATAAGTGTTGTGCACATAATCCCATCAAATCTTAACTATATTGTGATACGCACCAGAGTTTATGATTTTTAAATGTTATATTTACAATGACGTCATGAATGAGAATGATTTATGAATAATGATTTCGATCGAATATCTTTCTTTAAGTTCTAGGCTTCATATGTTTTCTAATTAATGGGTATTTTTGTATTTCCAGTAATTGTTAAACGATTAGTTATGTGATGTTTTTATTATTTACCTGGTGGATGGAATTAAGATTAGCTTTTGAACTTTTGAAACACCTATTCGTCGATAACGTTCAAATGTTATTTATGTTCAAGGAATTGATTAATAAATATGTAACTTTTATACGCAGCAATGCATAAAGTTATCTTTGATGTGTTGAATTAAATTTCTTGACATTTTCTTGAAACACAAAAGAGAAAATAAACCATAATCGGGATTGTAAACCCCTTTTTACTTTTCAATATCGTAATCGAAAAAGTCATAAAATAAATGTATTTTAATACTTTAGATATTTAAACATTTTCAACGTAGTAGAGGCACTACTCGCCGACGCGAAGATTGTGAAGAGTGCCCATAAGAAGTTTATTTCTTAGTAACTATTTTTTTAAGTAATTCACATCGATATTGTGTTCAATCCCCATTGTGTTGCTATCGATAATGAGTAATGATGTATGCATGACTTTTTTTGTATTTTTTTTTATTTATTTAGTAACTTTTACAAAATTTACAATATATTCTAGAGTAATCGATATTATAGTGTGATGACAATTTGTAATGTTCCTATCAATAATAAGTAATAACGGGGTGATTTTTTTTTCATTTTATTATGTTTTTTTTTCTTATCAACTAGAATACAATTAGTATGATTTTTATGGTAATTAACCTAGACAGTTTAGTGTGTTTCTATTGTGTTCTTATCAATAATATTGAGACAGCGTGACTTTTTTTTTGTTTTTTTTTTTCATTTTTTTGGGCTGATGAATGAATGAATGAATGAACTAGATATAAATGAACAATAATTTAGCTCTATAGGAACAAATAACGTACTCACAGTGTACATGATATACAATCTTTACAATCTACTTGTGTGCAAGCCCTTGAAATATCCCACTTTTTTATTTAAGTACTTTATTCAAGTACCTTATCTTCTAGTTTTATTTCAAGACACGACTAAGTAGAAAGTGTCACTGAAATTTAGATAGAGTTTTTCAATAAGCACGTATTAGTATGTAGATTTTGGAAGCTTATGCCGGAAATTTCGTATCGATGCCATCTATAGTTAGGTATAAAATATATATTTTTATTGGTTGCTTATATGATAAATCAGTATGTATGCCAAATTACAGGAATAAACAATTTACGACGCTCTGTAGGGAACGCGAGGAAGCTGGGAGCGCTGCTTAACCGGTATTCCTCGGTAATGAGAGATCATCTCCTCAAGCTCTCTCCTGATTTTTTCCATGTCCTGGGCAGCTATTTCCTCAGTTTCCTCCGCTCCGATCGCATTGATCTCCACCCCGGTGTTCTCCTCATAAAGGACTGACACATCGGGTGGGTCATCAACGCGCGTCGGTTCAGGGGCTTCCGCGGAAACAGCCGCACATCCTAGTTGTTCGAGTTCGGAGGCGCTAAAGATGTTCCTGCGCAAGATGTATCGAACTCGGTCAACCAGATTTTGTTCAGTGAGGGCGATGTTGGGTTCCAAGGTGTTGAATTCGCGAAGCAGTCTCACTCGGTATCCAGTCCGGTTGGTTTCACCCTCAGTCGCCCTATAATATGTTCGCATGGCATTTTTATTTTGGTCTACTGACCATCTCATGCGAGTCTTTCTGTTTCCACCAGTAGCGGACTCCACATTTTTTTTTTTATTTTTTTATTTTTATTAACAATAGGCAGAGGTTTGGCCACAATCCCACCTGATGGGAAGCGGTGATGTGGCCTACTTGGTTGCACGTCTGCCTAGAAGGAGCCTATTCACCCTGGCTTTGAAGAGGTCCAAGTTGTATTGTTTAGGAAAAATGGTGTTAGGGAGTGAATTCCATTGCTTAGCTGTTTTTATGATGAAGGAAGACTCGAAGCGGCGAGTTCGAATATTGGGGATATCCACAATAAAAGGATGATATCCTTCATTCACTTGTCCGTGTATCAGAACAAAAACAGTATGCGAATTACTTTTAAATTAGTTTCTTAACTACCCGCGTTAGTTTCTTGACTACCCGCATTAATTTCTTAAACTACCTGCGTTACTTTTTATTTAGGCTAACCCTTGACAAATAGCAATTAATTGCTACACAAAGACAGCCTTATTGCTATTCGATTAAAAACGAAAAGTAATGCGTTAACTACTGCATTAGAGGTTTAAAAACTTTTCGTAGGTTTTATTTAAGGTGATATTTGAGGTAATTTCTTAAAATAAAGTTGTGAACAATTCACAGTATACAGTTTTTACGATATGAAGTTTTATGAAATGTTGCAGATTTAGTTTTATCGAATAAAAGGTAAATCGAGGCATTTAGTTTTGAATTTTTACAGAGAATTTATTAGGTCCTTATTTAGGCAGTTCATAATACAATGTCACAGATAATTAGCGTGTGTTCAAATAAACATCTGGCGTAAGATAAATCTTATAATTGGATCTACATTTGGTTTTAGTACATTAGATTGCTTTAAAATTAAGAACTCGTTAACTATCCCATCAACGTTAGGTTAGTTAAATGTTAAGATATTAAGACGGTTAAAAAAAAAAAAGAATATGAAAATAATCTTAAGGTTAATAGCGCCTTTACAGTTTACATACAATCGTCAGATAATGTCTGTTTAATTGAATAGAGAAAAGAAAAACCCATCCAGGTTTTCTGAAAGTTTTTGAAGTGAAACTTCTTTATCGGGGTTGGACAAAAATTTAGGGTAACATTTTTGCGTTACGCCGTACGCGTGACATTTTTGCGTTACTCCATACTCGTGACATTTTTAAGGTCATAAAGAAGTTTCACTTCTTACGTGTGTACTCTAGTACACGCATACATTTTTTTTCTTATCCCTATCACGCGTGATTTGACATATTTCTGTAAAGTTGCATATTGTAAATTATTTTTTGAAAAAATAAGGTCATAAAGAAGTTTCATTTCTTACGTGTGTACACGTACGCGTAGCACACGCACACATTTTTTTTTTTTGGTTTTTAGCTTCAAATAAGTCCTAAACGTGGAGTATTCGATAGTACCTAATCGATTTACATTGTGTGCATTTAATGTAATTTCTTGATAATAGTTTTTGTGACTAGCTGCAGTTTGACGTCAACTGAATACATCAATTAGGTAGTTGTACAGTAGTTGTTGAGTAGTTCATTCTTATTACGTTGAAACTAAAATTTAGCTCAGCCCTTTTGCCGTTCGATATTAGATTCACAGATGAGTTTAAGCCTACACTTATTAATTGTTTTAAGTTGAGTTTTCAAAAGTAAACATAACGTTAAGGAATTTAGCCATATGCAAATTGGCCGATAAAAAAAAAAAGTTTTGAAGGGTTTCTCGCGATTTTTTTTTGTAGGCAGATATTATGTTATCACATGATTACTTTAAATTCAAGTTGGTAAATATTTAGTTGAGAATAAGCTTTCACCACTTTTTGAGTGTTTTCTGCGGTTCAGTTACGAATTATTCGTTTTAAACTTTTTAAGATGTTATTTTTGTGCTGTTGTCACATTTGTTTGTCAATGATCATAACAACAAAATAAAACTGCTGTTAACATTTGAGCAAGCTGCACAGGCTAGCACAATGATAGATTTGGGAGGTATAGTTCAGTAGAGTTCTAGTTGAGTAGGGTTGTAGCATACTGATAGTTGTGTTGAAAGACGCAGCTGGTAATAACCCTTTTGCAGATTTATCACAGCTGGCAATATCATTATTATCACTACCACATTCCAACGCGGAAATAGAACGTGTTTTTAGCCAAATGAATGTCGTCAAAACTAAGCTTCGCAACCGTTTGTCGGTAAAAACTTTAAATGCCATTTTATACATAAGATTCGACCTAAAGAGGGCAGGAAAATGCTGCTACTCTTACACAGTTCCGGATAATGTACTGCGCTCTATAGGCACCAAGGAAATATATAGTCTTGGCAATGAGGCTTCCACGTCTACGTCAACATTATCGGCTGCGGATGAAGACCAAGATATTAATATTTTATTTGATAATAACACACTCCAGCCAGCAGTTTTACGTATATTATCAACGCATACACCACTAGCACAAGCAGTAGATGTTGAAGCGTGTCTTGTGCTATGTGAACTAAATATTGAAATGTTGACACCACTTTCCGATAACACGTTTTTGATCCAAAGACTGATTGTTTGAGTTGTGGCGGGTTTATTAGGTTTTTTAAAAGTTAGTATTAATCTATTGTCCTCCTCATTCCTCAAATGTTTTGTGACATTGATATAATCAGAAAGTGCAGTAGCGGGACAAATACTTATATTTTCTTTAAAGTATGGAAGTATAAGAAGGGGTTGATCTCTACCCGGAGCCGAAGTTTTTATCAAGTCTGTTATGAAAATCTTAGCTCCACTGTCTGAGAAATAAATATTATTAAGATTGATAAGGGATAAAGTTTGGACCCGCTGTGCTGTACACAGCGCAAGTAAAATTACTATTTTTTTAGTCAACTGCTCCAAATTAATGTTTATATTAGGAAACCAGCTTGAGATATGGTTCAAAACTAATTGTGGGTCCCAAGAATAATTATTGTATTTAGGATTACTGGGTTTCAATTTGAATGCTCCCTTTAGGAGTCGTTTTATGCATTCATCCGACCCGATATTATTTCCTAAGATTAAAGACAAGGCAGACCTGTGCGAGTTTAAAGTACCATATGAAGCCCCTTTGTTAAACTCATTTGTTAAAAACGATATAACTGTCGCTACTGTACTTTCAAAATTGGAAATATTTCTATCTAGACAAAATTGCCACCATAGTTTATAAGTTACGTTATATTGCTTCTTAGTGTTACTGGAAAGCGATGCCAACATTAGTTCGACAGCTTCCGATGGGATGTTTCTCCGTAAGAAGGCTTCGCGGAGAGCCTCGCTGCAGCCAGCGTAAGGTGTGAGTGCAGTGGGCGCGACAGGTGACTGAAATGAGAATGCGTTAGATTCGTATCTGCTTTAAACTTGGAACCCCTACCCTTTACGAGAAAGCTCTGCCAAATGACTTCTCATTTCTTTGCTTTTAGGGGGGGGGGGGGGGCAATAAATGAAATGTACAGACTATACGGCTCTGAGTAAGTAGTGTGTATTGTGTATCAAACGTAACATTCAATTATGTATTGTGTTAATTTTATTTATTACGGATTCAACATCAAACAACTCTACGGTAAGTATCAAGGTGCGTATTAACTATAGAGCTATTGCACGCCTCATAAGCGAAGCGTTGAGGTGGGTACTACTGTCACTTCGCGCAAAACATCTGATTTTTCAAATTTAAAATGTCTTTATGTATCATACATTGCACTTGTAAGATAATACATACACACACATATTAAGAAAAAACACTATTTTTAACGTTCATGATATTTTTGATGTCATTTTTGTTATTTAAACTAGTTAAAAAACAGTTTAAAAAAGTTCTGTCTTGGACGTCCGTGTGTCTGTATGTGCGGATCCTTTTTCTTGTTAACACGATAGCGACCGAAATACTTTACTAATCGAGTCTTTTTTTTTCTCTTACGCTTGAGTATGCTCAGGAATAGAACCCTTTCATTTTTCAGGGTCTGATTCGATGTGGTTTAATTGTTATTAAATAAACAAAAATAATAATTAATAAATATTTATTAAAAAAAAATTATGAGGCGTGCACTTTTGGATTTTCCAAATTATTATTTATTACCTTACCTAATACCTATAGGTATGTTATAGCTAATTGCTGCTGGGCGCTGGCTGCGATTTCGTCCATGTATCTACTGAAAGGTTTCATGACATAATATGAGCACAGGGGAATAAAATAAAAATACCAGTATGTACATCCAAAAATATTTATTTCAATTATTACAAATTATCCTTAATCTAATTTTGAAAATCTAACACTGAATTAGATTCCTTACAATAATATTATTCAAATTAATAACAAAATAACGTATTTTACGGCTAAATTAATATTGAACTAATTATGTAGTTAAAACACGAAAGCGCATTACCTTGTTATACCAGCTGCATTAACCAAAAATTTTATATGATACAATATTTTCAACTGATATCGAAATGTACGAAAATAGTAGGATTTATTTTGTTTTTTTTATTACTATACTTCATAAAGACACAATTAACACTAGAGCGCACGCGCGTGGGACATAGGTCACCCAGTGCTATATATTGCTAAATATTTTTTTAAACAATCGTGCTTGAGTGTTGTTGTCTCAGGTATTCCCCGACTACCAATCACCGGACATTTTAGCAGCGTATCAGCTTCCTTGGTGCAACGAAGTGTACACTGCGAAAATATAAAAGTACATGGGTGACGCAGGTCCCCCGCGCGAGCGTTCTAGGAAGTTTTTGAAATCATACAATTACGAGTGAAAATCAAGTATACCGCTTTTATTTGTTACTGCTCTTATGATCAATTTATACTTTTAAGAAATTATTAATATATGGGTAACGAAAATCGAAATAAAATACTCATATTCGAGTGCTAGGACATACTTATTTTTTATCCATACTATAATATTATAAATGCGAAAGTAACTCTGTCTGTCTGTCTGTTACTCAATCACGCCTAAACTACTGAACCAATTTTTATGAAATTTGGTATGGAGATATTTTGATACCCGAGGAAGGACATAGGCTACTTTTTATCCCGGGAAAATCCCGGAAATCCCACGGGAGCGGGAACTATGCGGGTTTTCTTTGACGGCGCGAGCGAAGCCGCGGGCGGAAACCTAGTTGACAATAAAATTTTATTGGATAAGAACAACTTATTCTTAAACTTTATAATTAGATGATTATTTTTACCAAATTTGTAGTTTCCAAAGTAAAAAAAACTGATTGATCACAATAAGTAATAAATTAGTTACTTTTCACAGAGGTTTATGTTTAGCTCATAATTTAAGTAAAATGAGAAAATATTGATATTTTTTTGTTTCATCACTTAAAAATAAAGTTGATTCATAAATAAGTACTTCGTTTACTTTTTTAACTACGATTTTTATGAAAAAAACGTGCGTCGTATTGGGTGACATATGTGACCCACGCGTGCACTCAAGGAAAATTTTAGGCGCGAGCGCTCTAGTGTTAACTCGTACCTACTCATAATACGATACCTTGGAGTTGGAGCGAAAATATTGTTTGTAATAATTTGGCTAGGTAACTAATTATTGAAATGAAAATAATAATTAGAAAAATGCATTGTGAAACCGTTTTAACCCGGCGTCATTGAGGTTGGGTCAAAATGACCCGGCTTGTTTAATGTTTGATTATATTTTTGTTAATATACAAAATAAAACTAATAATATCTATATATGTTTTATTCTAAACTTGCACCCAAAATGATTCTTACAAAACTTTTATCTCTTAACATCTACATAGTGAATAATATCTGAAGAATGAAGCGATGAAATATAATATATGATCAAACGAACTTCAGAGTGAAGTTCGATCATTATTATATGAATCGCTTCATTCGAAGATATTAACACCCACCACACCCTAACCCAAAGTTTTGTAAGATTACAGACTCTAAAAATAACGAATATCGTACAAAGCGAGCAAATACTTGTCAGGTCGTAATACCCACAATTAAAAAAAAATAAAATCTAAAGGCGTGCGTAGTTGCTAGCATTGAAAAAGGGAACTACATAGTAAATAATATCTTCGAATGAAACGATTCATATAATAATGATCAAACTTCACTCTGAAGTTCGTTTGATCATACATTAGTACATTTCGCATTCAAATCATTCAAAATTATTGTAAAATACACGATGAAATTCGAAAATTTAGTTAAAAACATACTTTGTATAGAACGAATTGTAAAAACGCGTTCACTCGACCTAAGTAAGTATCTAATATGATATCAATAAACTAATCTGAATTATTACTGACTCTACAATTCCTATTTTCATTAAGTATTCCAATTATCTTAATATTAGATACCCAATCTCGATTAAACGCGTTTCTATCTGTGCTTTTCCGTAAATCATTGTTTCATTTTCGAATGTCACTTTTAAAGTAACAAAACACGGCTGACCTACCGTGTTTCGAACAAAATGCATGAAAACTTTCATTAGTAGATAGTTAAGTCTTGTATTTTAAAAGCATGCAATAATTTGTATTTCATTCAAAAACATAATTCGTTTATCGAAACGTTTTTTGCTTAAAACGGTTTCACAATGCATTTTTCTAATTATTATTTTCATTTCAATAATTAGTTACCTAGCCAAATTATTACAAACAATATTTTCGCTCCAACTCCAAGGTATCGTATTACGAGTAGGTACGAGTTAATTGTGTCTTTATGAAGTATAGTAATAAAAAAAACAAAATAAATCTCGTGTAGAGCCATTTAAATCTCGATAATTATTTCTATTAATATTACCTATAGGTACAAACTTTTAAAACTGTCAATTAATGTCAATTGCGCGGCAAATTTGTATTTTTTTTTTTCTTTTTGAAAATTTCATCATCTGTTGTTTTACAGTATTTTTCTATGAAAATATGTGCAGTTTACAATAAAAACTACGTATATCGAAACAATACAGCTTTGTCTGAATATTTAACTATTGTCCTAGTGAATCATTTTCACTATCGTCGAATCAATTTAAAATTCGATCAAGTGCGTTCCGTTTCGGAACGCCACAGATAATAAAATATAGATAATAAAAGTGGCAACGCCACAATGTCATGGTGGTATACATTGAGGATACAAGCACTATAAAGAGATAAGAGAAGCCCGAAAACCATATTCCTGTATGTTCAGTTAATACAGGAAAAGTTATAGGTGGTCAGTGGCGATATTTTACGGCATGATATAGAATTTTAACAATTTCTATATCATATAATATCAAAATAATGTAGATAAATGCTAATGCTTCCTTCTAGGGAAGCGCGCTCCATCATAGGCCACATCTCAGCTTACCATTAGGCGAGATCGTGGTCAAGCGCTTCCCTATCACACAATAAAAAATAAAAAAATAAATAAATAAATAAAATACAATGAGCCGCAAAGATTTTATGAAAAAATTAAGCACAGATTTGAAGGTGCCTTGGATGCAAATACGACTTTTAAAACTGTCAATTAATGTCAATTGCGCGGCAAATTTGTATTTTTTTTTTCTTTTTGAAAATTTCATCATCTGTTGTTTTACAGTATTTTTCTATGAAAATATGTGCAGTTTACAATAAAAACTACGTATATCGAAACAATACAGCTTTGTCTGAATATTAAAATATTATGTTCTCAGTTCAATTACATTATTACTATTTTCGTACATTTCGATATCAGTTGAAAATATTGTATATTTAGGAACAGAAGTGGGAATGAAATAAAAAACACAACGTTACAATTATTTACAAAACTCGTTAATAACTTTATTAACACTAATACCATTTAAATTTAAAACCAAGAACACGAAATACAAAATACAAAATTATAAAATAATTTTACACTAATTCCACAATAATTTCTTTAAACATTACAGTAAAAAAATCTTATACAAAGGAAAATAACTAGGCAGTTGACTTCACAAACGGGCAGAGTTGTAGTATGTCAATTGACTCGCGACGAATGGTGCCGCGAATGAGCGCGCCAGCGCTTTTATCTGCAATCCGCCACCACTTGTCATCCCCTCTATTGGCGCTGTTTTAGTTTTTGTCTAACACGGCCTCTCCTGACTGGAGGACGTCCTCGTTCTCCTTTGTTTTATGCGGAGAAGTACAGGCTCCTCTCGAAGTGCCTGATGCAGGTTCAACAACAACGACTGGGTCATTTGTGGACTCCTCATCTTCAATACTGGCAGCATCTGGGAAGGATTAATGATAAGGTATTAGCAACTAATAAACATTACACTCCCCTTATAACAGGTAAGCGCAATACACAGAGAGGAAGCACTACGTTCGCTATCTCTGACACCAATGACAGTATAACATGGGCACAACGTTCGCGTATTATACT